>NC_088868.1:36604134-36672389 GCF_032884065.1 Artemia franciscana
ATATATATATATATATATATATATATATATATATATATATATATATATATATATATATATATATATATATATATATATATATATATATATATATATATATATATATATATATATATATATATATATATATATATATATATATATATATATATATATATATATATATATATATATATATATATATATATATATATATATATATATAATATATATATATATATATATATATATATATATATATATATATATATATATATATATATATATATATATAATATATATATATATATATATATATATATATATATATGTATATATATATATATATATATACATCCAGGGGCAAAAGCAACTTCAAAAGAACATACCTTCTATACCTTTTTAGTCCGTTTGGTGGCCTATTTTTTTAGCTGGTATTTTACTGATCATTCGATTCCCGCTAAAGCCAAACAAGTGAGTACCAGCATATATAGCTTTTTTTCTTTAAGAATATAATTTCCTAATTGTTCATAATTCTTATTTATATGGTTATTTGTTTTCAATTAATCAACCCAAACAATCAGATTTCATTTTTACTGTTCTTGGTACTTCAACGTTGTTATAAGATATAGGAAATATTTCTTAGAAAAATTATTCCTAGAAAAGGCTGAGAATCTTATCTCTTTAGCAAGCGTTGATTTAAAAGTTACACAGAGATCTTTTTTGTTTGTGTTACATTAAACAATAAGGACTTTCTTATTTTGGAGCTACTTGAATTAAGAGGAACTGCAGAAGCAAGGATCAAGTTCTTTTCTAGGGAGACACGAGCTGAGACTTGTCCTAGTCTAGTGAACTAGAAAGAGTTCACTGAAAAAGTTCATTCAAATTCTTGTTGCAAATTTATTTCTTTAATCTTGCCCAAAAGTTACTCTCTAAAAATAATCCAATGAATAAACCGGAAGTTCATTATCTTGTGGACGACCCGAAAAGCTATTTATTTTTTTGTATAAATTTGCTAGTTTCAGTTATATTATTTTAGTAATTCCTTTGATGACGATCGCTGCATATACCATCGAAATATCTGCACTTCTGTACCTGTTCTTTTCACTGTCTAAAGAAATGGATTTATCCCCACTTGAAAATTTATTTGTTCGTCGTAGAAAAGCAGTGTGGTCTAAGAAGAGAATACTTAATTTATGGCTTACGTCGTATATATGGAGAAATGAAACCAATTAAGTGAACAACTATAAACTTAACATTTTGTTTGCAATTAGAAGAGACGGAAGGCTTCCCCCCCCCCCCATGCTCATCATTTCCCAAACGCTTCCAATCAAAATTTTGAGATAGCCATTTTGTTGAACGTAGTTGAAAGGTCTGGAAATTATGTTCATGAGGATGACAATCCCCTTCCCAGCCCTCAAGACAAGGGTTGTAAATTATGCCCTGGGGACCTATGATGTTTTAATAGGAAGTGTGGTCGTATAAACTTCGGAGGGGCTCATTGGATTGGCAATCCGAAGCTCTAGTGCCCTTTTTAAGAGTTAAAGCCGCTTAACATGTAGGAGGTTCATTAGAAGTGTATTTTACATTTAGGCAAAATTAAAGAAGAAAAAATTTACATCGAGACTTTGAATGAATTTTGTCATTGAACTGGCTCCGAAAAAAACGTATTGAATAACCCGTAAGTTCATTATTTTGTTAATGACCCGAAAGCTAATTAAATGTTAGTTTCAATTTAAATACTTCAGTGTTTCTACTGATGAAGAGCGCCGTATGTGTGATCGAAATATTTAGACTTTTGTACCTATTTTTGCTGTTTAAAGAAATGGATTTATCCCCATTTGAATATTTATTTGTTCGTCAAAGAATGGCTGTATGGTTTGAGAAAATAATACCTAATTTAAGGTGTCACGTTGAAAATACGTCGTATTTATGGAGAAATGAGACCAACCAAGTACACAACCATAAACTCATCATTTTCTTTACAATTTAAGACACAGAAAAATTTGCCACCTTCAATGGGAATTTGTTTCACATTTGGGCAAAATTAAAGAAGAAAATTTACATTTAGACTTTGAAGGAACTTTCTAAGTGACCTCTCTCTGAAAATAATCCAGTGAATAATCCGGAAGTTCATTAATTTGTGAATGTCCTTAGAAGTTATTTATTTTTTGTATAATTATGCTAGTTTCAGTTATATTATTTTAGTAATTCTACTGATGACGATCGCTGTATATGTGACCGAAATATTTGGACTTCTGTACCTTTTTTTTCACTGTCTGAATAATTGAATCCATCCTCGTTTGGAAATTTATTGGAGTGAAAAGTGGCGGAGGATAACTGGACACCCCTTCCCCCCACCTGTGGCTCTCTTTCCTCCAATCGTGTCTCACCGAAATTGTGAGATACCAATTTGGCTGAAAATACTCCAAAGAGTATATAACAGAGCATCCAGGGTTGACCCAACCCACCAGAGCCCTTGGGGCAAGGACTATAAGTTGTACCCTGGGGGCATATGAGAATTCTTGTGAAATGGGTGGTCGTATTTTGACAGGGTTCAACTGATTGGAAATTGAAATTTATAGTGTACTTTTAAAGAGTCAAATGAGGGCAACCCCCCTCCCACGCTCTCATTTCCCAAAAAACATACAATCAAATTTTATAGATATCTATTTTCTTCAGCATTCTTGAAAGGTTCAGCGATTATGCTTATGGGGATGTCAAATCCCCTTCAGCCCTCAGGGCACGGATTGTAAGTTAGGTCACCCGTTCATTGCTTACTATTGAGAAAGGTATACGCGTCTGACCTTTGCTTTCTAAAAAGACAAAGGACGTTCAGGTGAATCGTTCAGAGAATTAAATAAAAAAAAAAAGTTTTTTTAACGGAAAGTAAGGAGCGACATTAAAACTTAAAACGAACAGAAATTACTTCGTATATGAAAGAATATACTTCCTCATCAACGCCCCGCTCTTTACGCTAAAGTTTGACTCTTTCTCTTAACTCTACTTTTTAAAACAGTAAAAAACTTTAGCGTAAAGAGAGGGGTGTTGATGAGGAAGCATTTCCTTTCATATAAGAAGTAATTTCTGTTCGTTTTAAGTTTTAATATCGCTCCTTACTTTCCGTTTAAAAAAAATTGTTTTTTTTATTTAATTTCTGAACGTTTTTGAATCAATGCATGTTTTGATTTTGGTTCTCCGCAGATGAATAGTTAAAATGAAATTTGCATATTTATTTATTTTTGCTCAATGGCTTTCTCATAGTTTTGATCGAATGATTTTGATAAAAAAGGAGCGGTGGAGGAGGCCTAGCTTCCCTCCAATTTTTGGCTACTTAAAAAGGCAACTAGAACTTTTAATTTTTTACGAATGTTTTTATTAGTAAAAGATATACGTAACTTACAAATTAGCTTACGTAGCGAACTTCTGTATCCTCATGTTTCTGTTACATATACAAAGGGGTTCACCCCCTCGTCAGAACCTCACTCTTTACACTAAAGCTTAAATTATGTTCCAATTTCTTAAGAATGACCCACGAATCACAAAAGCCGTAGAATAAATAGTTGAAATTACTAAAAATACTTTAGCTTTAAAAAGAGCGAGGTATTAGGAGGAGGTGAGCCCATTATATGCGTAATAATTTCCGTTCGTTTTAAATTTTAATGCTTCTCCTTACTTTCAGTTGAAGAAACTTTTTCATATTTATTTTTTCATTGTATTTTTTTTAATAATGCTAGATAATCCTGCGCTCCCTTCATGAAAATTTTCTTCCCCCATGACAAATTCCTCGATGGAAAGTTCCCCCAGCATATCCCCCTCTTCTCAACTTCTCCCCCCAATCTAAAAATCCACCTGAAAACGTTTGTACACTTCCAAATAACCAATACTATATGTAAGCACTGGTCAAAGTTTGTAAATTGTGGCCCCTCCCACGGGGACTGTGGGGGAGTAAGTCGTCCCCAAAGACATAGTTATAAGGTTTTTGACTACGCTGAATAAAATGGCTATCTCAGAATTTTAATCTGGTGACTTTGGGAAAATAATTAGCGTGGGAGGTGGCCTAGGTGCCCTCCAATTTTTTGGTCACTTAAAAAGGGCACTAGAACTTTTCATTTCCCTTAGAATGAGTCCTCTTGCAAGATTCTAGGACAACTGGGTCGATACGATCACCCCTGGGGGAAAAAAATAAAAAAAATAAACACGCATCCGTGATCTGCCTTCTGGCCAAAAATACAAAATTTCACATTTTTGTAGATAGGAGCTTGAAACTTCTACAATATTCCCCTATTTTCTAAAATAAGGCAAATTTTCTCAGGCTCGTAATTTTTGATGGGTAAGCCTAACTTGATTAAAATTATATATTTAAAATCAGAATTAAAATGCGATTCTTTTGATGTAGCTATTGATATCAAAATTCCATTTTTTAGAGTTTTTGTTACTATTGAGCCGGGTCGCTCCTTACTACAGTTCGTTACCACGAACTGTTTGATGTAAAGACATTTCATTAGAGGGAGTGTTGGACTAAATAAAAACACATTATGCGTATATGGTTTGTCAAAAGTGTTGACTCGGGAATGACTGAGTATATTAATTGCGAACTTTCAGGAAATGATAAGGGATATCATCAATTGACCAAAAGGCAATATTTTCACACTATTATTTTTACTAATCCTACCACTACCACCACTACTACTACTACTGCTATCACTGAAGCTTCTGCTTCTGTACCAGGTACTACTTAGGCTGAAGATATTGAAATAAACATTTGAAGAAACATTTAGGGGAAAGAAGAACTGAATCAAAACATACTATGTGTATACAGATTGCTGATATGGGTGTATCAGCAATATTTGTAGAATGGCTTACTGTATCAAGACAAAACTTCTGTGGCATCATGAGTGGCTAACCAAAAGGCAATATGTACCTGCTACTACTGCTATTAATACTGCTGCTACTACTATTTCTACAACTGCTACTACTGCTACGATTTTAGTAAAATTAAGGCTGCGGATACAAAGGTGAAAATTTAACCGAATATGGAGGAACAACTTTAACTTAATCAGAACACACTACGTGCATGCAGATTGTCAAAAGGTATCTCAAGAATGGATTTGGGTATTAATTTGGATCTTTCGGAGAATGATTAAGGGGGTGAACATCAGGCCAAAAGACAATATATGCACGCTTTTACTAGTACTACTACCACTCCTAAATTTACAAGTTCTACAGGTTCTATTACTATTACTTCAATTGCTACTTCTTACAATTTCTGTTCGTTTTAAGCTTGAATGTTACTCCTTAATTGCGTCCTGGCCGAGTGGGTTGGTGCGCTGGATTCGGGATCCTTTGTCTGAGAGGACGCGGGTTCGAATCCCACTGTACCCAATTCTTCAGTTTGGGACGGGGGTCAGTGGCGTGACTCTGTAAGCTTAACCAGAATCGACCCAGCTCTGAATGGGTACCTGGAGAAATCTGGGGAAGGTAAACAGGAAGGGTTTGCGAAAGCACAGGATGGCTGGCCCCCAACCCCCCATTGCACTTCCTAGCTGAAGGGCTGAGAAACGGAGATCAGCACCGCCGGTAGGGACTGTAAAGTCTAATGCCATATCCTTTACCTTTTTTACCTTTACCTTAATTGTATTTAAAAATAAAACTTTTTTCTTCTTTAATTTCGAAACGTTTTTGAATTAATGTTGTTTTTGATTTTGGCTCACCGTACATGAATGATTAAAAGGAAATTTGCAAATTAAATTAACTTTTTTTGGCTAAATGTTTTTTTCAGAATTGTGATCTGATGATTTTGATAAAAAAGGGACGGGGAGGGGACCTAGTTACCCTTCAATTTTTTGTGTTACTTAGAAGGGACACTAGAACTTCTGATTTTATTTACGAGATTTTTTATTAGTAATAAATACGCTTAACTTGCGAACTTCTATATTCGTATCTTTTTATTACGTATATGACAGGGCTCGCTCCCTCGTCAACACCTCGCTCTATACGCTAAAGTTCAAATTTTTGTTCCAATTCCTTAAGAAATTCCTAAATGAAAAAGGGTTTAACTAGAATAAATAGCTAATATGAAAGTACTAAAAAAAACTTTATAGCGTAAAGAGTAAGGTATTGACGAGGGGCGAATCCCCTCATATATGTAATAAGTTCTGTTCGTTTTAAGTTTTAACATTGCTCCTTGGTTTCTGTTGATGAATTTATTTTTTATTTAATACGATACACGGATTGGACTTTTGCTAAAGCTCTTCTATCGGCGGAATCATACCTTCTTAAGAATCTATGAAGCTAAGTACTAAAGGGGCCTAGTGAGTCAGAATTTCGCATCTCTTGGTGTGAAAGGTATGATCAAACTAAGTTATTTGCTTTCTTCAAAAGCCAGGCTAATGCCTATATAATTACCAAGTGTATTCTTACCTTTATGTTCTTATGACCCCTCTCATAGAGGGGCTTGATTAAAGTTTTCCTGAAAATCGCAAAGTGTCTTCCCCGTTTTCAAAAATCATAATCGTAATCTTCCGTAATATAGCTCTAACTTCACAACCACCATATTAAAAACAATAATAATTATTTACTACACTTTCAGCACCTGACGCCTCATTGTTTTTTAATACTGTCTCAAATTTGTCCTCGAAAAATTAATCTTCCTTCACTTCCAAAGTGTCACAAACCTTTTCATTATTTTCTATGTCATTTCTTTTAACTTTATCACCGTTTTGGCACATTGTTAAAATGTTCTGTACTTCTCCCTTTAACTCTTTCCTTATCATTAATTGTGGCCTCGTTTTTATCTTTAATTAGGACATGTTCAGATTGATTACTTCCTCCCAGTTTTTTTAACTTGCCAATAAAATATTGTATCATCATGCCGTATTTTGTTCTAAATCTTCAGCAGTTCCACTTGTTCTTAATCTTCAACAATTTTATCTGTGATCTTCATTTCACACCTCCTTATGTCATACTTTAATCCTTTCTCTATGTTCTTTACATTCCTCTTATGTTCATATTATCTATCCCTCAAATATTTCTTGTACAGGCCTTTTTTCCTTTCTATTCCACGTAAAGCATTTTCACTGATATTCTTAGCTGCGTTTCTAAATTTCAAAAATAACACTTATTTTTAATTACAAAATCAAAAGTTTTATGATTTCAAGAGAGTCTGAATTCGTATAAAAATTCAGACATATTCACAGAAAAGGTACAAATGGAATTGTCATGCTTAAGACCCCCAACCAGGGTTCTCTGCCCTCTATTTGACAAACCCTAAAAACTACAATACGCCATAGGGGGAAGCTAACATCAACTTTTATTTGGTTTTTCCACCAGAACAAAATACAGAATGAATATTCGTAGAGAGAAAATTAAAACATCAGTTGAAAGTTGATATAGTAAATTTTAAGTTTTTATTGTTATCATTAAGTTTTTACTTGTTATTTGGTAGCGCAAAATTAAACTAGTGCTTCTAGCCATTTTAGGCTGTAAAACAACTATTTCGGGCAGATACTTTCGGGTCAAAATGTTGTGAAGCGAGAGTTCTGGTGTAGCCTTCAACATTGTTAAATAGCAATATATTTAACTTCATAGATTTTGAAAATGGACTACCCAGTGGTGGCACACCATGGTTGCAGCAGTAGCGCAACCTAGTAAAGAGCAGACCACATCCCATAGTAACGAAAAGTTGAAAAACGTTTAGAAAAAAAACTGCCAAGTGGAAACATATTTTCATCTGACACTGATTTAGGGATGGTAACTTCTATCTTGGTTAGTCTTAAAAGTAGAAGTTTATTGAGAAAACAAATTTTTCTGGTGATTTTGAAAAAAAATCAAACCCCTCGAAAATGGTGTCAGAACAAACGAAAATTATACCATTGGAAGCAGCACAGTCAAAAACCATCAACAGAAAAAAATAGGGCCTCGCCCCTTGAACAATAAGGAACATCCTTTTTTTTGCATGGGTTGCATTAATCTGTCTCCCTTTTTTTTCTTTTTTTTTTTTTTTTTGGTTTGTTTTTTCTTTCCAGGACTAGCGGTTTACCAGAACTTCATAGAGAGATGCTAAATAGCTCATTCAGAAGCTATTACTTCTATCTACGTTTTTTTTTATACATTTTACCATCCTTTTTTTTGCATGGGTTGCATTAATCTGTCTCCCTTTTTTTTCTTTTTTTTTTTTCTTTTTTTGGTTTGTTTTTTCTTTCCAGGACTAGCGGTTTACCAGAACTTCATAGAGAGATGCTAAATAGCTCATTCAGAAGCTATTACTTCTATCTACGTTTTTTTTTATACATTTTACCATCTGTAAATGCCATATGGCACTAAAATGGCATCTTTGTGCCATTTCTTAAAGGGTGGGGCTAACAGGCTACCAAAAAATCTTAGACAGATTTTCAGTATCTTATATAAAATATATTGCTCATATCTACTTCTTCCTAATAAATTCCACCATCAACAAGTTCCAAATGGCACTAAAAACGGAAGTTTTGGTGCCATGTCTCAAGTGGAAAAGCTGGGGCTAGTGGGCTACCAGAACTTTTTAGAGTGACGTTTAATGGCTCATTTGATAGCTATTGCTCATATCTAGATGATTGTTTATCAATTTTATCATCAGTAAATGTGATACAGCCCTAGAACAACGCTTTTTGTGTCACTTAAGTAGAAAAGCTTGGAAGCATAAAACGATCTCATTGTAATAATTATGCTCCAAAATCATTAACTAGAGGTTTGCGAGAACGCCTCCCGTTGCTCCTCCTCTAAGCTCCCTTAATAAGCTACGTAATTAAGGTACCAAAACCAATATATCAAATAAGATTATTAGAGGCACGGTTCTATTGCCACTGCGTTGGATTTCAATTCAGAGTGTCTTGGGTTAGGTTCCCACTTGATCTTTTTTTTCAATCACGGTTTTGTCCCTTATATGATTATCTTTAAGACAATTTCACTGTTTTTGTCAATATGATGCACTCATTTTTTAAAGAATGTCCCGGGAAGCATTTTGATTCAGAAGGAAGTAGAGGTCTTTCAGTTTATGGTTTGCAACGACATTCTTAGTAGATTACTAAATCCATAACCCAACAAATGTCATGATTTTGTCAAAAATCTTGTGGGTGGGGGTCAAAGTTAGAGAAATTTTTTCACAAATCAAGTGAAAAAGACAGAAAAAACTGAAAAGCGAGCTATGTTGTAATAAAAAAAGGTAAAGATGGACTAAAGGAAAGTGACCTTTCAGTGGATGCTTGAATTATGCTGGATTATCTTAATTTTGACACCAATTTTGGAGAAAACAAATTTCATCTGGCAGGGGGGGGGGGCAAACCAAGGTGCGAGGGAGAACTGAGGTCTGGAAGGGGCAGTTGCACCCTCTGTCCCCATAGCATGTTACACCCCTGACCCCAACCCCTTGTAACTTAGGGGTTGGAGAAGTGTAGGCATGTGGTTCTGGAACCCCTCAAAGTTGTATATTAAAAGAAGGATTACTTATTGCTATACCTACTTATTCAAATTATTTAATTATTTTCACAATTTAATTGGTAAGGTAAAACCTATATGTAATTTATAGCCTATAGAGTAATCATAGTACTTAAAAACATATTTGTATTTTGTTTCTATTAAATTCTTTTCAGTTGTCAGGTTACATTCTAACTTTTTTGTAGGATCTTACCCCCCCCCCTTCCCATACAAAAATCTACCACCCCTCCTTAACTATTGACCACTGCATTATCAATCAAATCATTATTGTTAAATAAGAAACTAAAAAAAAAAAAAAAAAAAAAAAACAGAAACCTTTTTTGCAATAAGAAGGGAGATGTCAACTTGCAGAATCCTTGGTGACATTAACCACATTAGTTCAGTACTGAACTAACATTCATCAGTACTAAACTAACATTCATTCAGTGAACATCTGTTTTTGCACAATACAATTTTCAGCCGGATTAACTCTGACAAGTAAATTCTTTGATATTTTTTCAATGAATTCGGATTAATAGCATCGTTTTTGCGAGCGCTGTACAAAATTGGATGTGAATTATCTTGGGCGTTCGTTTATCTATTTTTTGAAAATTATAATCATTATTGAAAATAAATATGTTTAAGAGAGGCGATAAGACAACGTGATTTAGAGGATTGAAGAGGATCCACAGAGTCGAATAATAATATCTCAAAGTTAGATAAAATCCTTGAAATAGTCGAAGCAATTAAAAATGATGTCTTAGAAATAATTAAATTTTAAAAAAAACTAGTTTTTTTTAACTGAAAGTGAGGAGCGAAATTAAAACTTTAAACGAACAGAAGTTACTCCGTATATGAAATGGGTTGTCCCCTCCGCAATCCCTCGCTCTTTACGCTAAAGTTTTTAATTGTTTTAAAAAGTAGAACTGTGGCAAAGAGTCAAACTTTAGCGTAAAGAGTGAGGGATTGCGGAGGGGACAACCCATTTCATATACGGAGTAATTTCTGTTCGTTTAAAGTTTTAATTAGGTCGCTGAAAATGGAAATCATTGACATTAAATCTGGTTGACATTAAATCATTATGAAAATTATTGATTTACGGTGTTATTCGCAAAAAGATCAGGAGGGGAGGAGTAGGTATTTTTACATGAGATGACTTTACATCTTCTTTACGTAATGATTTTATGATTTGGAATGTTGAGATGCTATTTGACAGTTGTGTAGTAGAAGTGAATGATGGAAGAAATACGTTTTTGGTAATTGTAGTATATCGGCCACCATCGTCTAGTCTTCAAGATTTCTTAAGACAATATGAGTCATTGCTAGATGCTCTCACCCAACAACACCATCCATTTTATGCAATGGGAGATTTTAATGTTGATCTAATGCCTCATAATGGTGTGACATCTAATAAGGGAATGGCATTTTTGAACATTTCATTTTTGCATGGTTTGTTACCTACTTGCTTACTACCGTCAAGAATTTGTAAAAACCATGCAACTCTTATTGATAACATTTTCACATCGCAAAATTGCTCTGATACCCATATTATTTTAAATGATACGTCTGATCATTGTGTTGTTGTTTCTGACTTCCCTGGATCAGGAATGGAGTGTGGAAAGAGACCAAATAAAAGTTATAAAAGGGTAATTAACCAGAAAAAAAATAGATGAGATTAAAATAGAAATAAGAGATATAGACTGGAGTGATCTGTTAAATATTGAAGACCCAAATCAGTCAATTGCTTTATTTTATAGTAAGTTTAACCAAATATTTGACCGAGTATGTCCTTTGGTATTAAGAAAAAGTCAGGATTTACCCCGTAAGCCATGGGTTACTCAAAGGTTGTCAAATAGTATAAAAGAAAAAAAAATAGATTATATAAGGTAAAGATGCAGTATCCAAATGAAATTAATATTGAAAACTTTAAAAAATATAAAAATCGATTAACTTTTGTTCTCAGAGAGGCAGAAGCAAAATATTATCAAAAGAAATTTCGCGAATGCGATTCACCACGGAAAACATGGAAAATAATAAATGAAAGAACAAATAATGTCAAAACAAGAAATATTCCATCCCATATTACAACTAATGAAGGAGTTAAAATAACGGATGAGAGAGTAATGGCAGAAGCATTTGCTAATCATCTTAGGAAAATTGTACGTGTTCTGGTGGATCAAATTTCTGACGGGACACATAATCATAGAAAATATATTCCAAATAAATTAGACAAGACTATTTTTATGTACACTATTCAGTTCTTGGAATTTCAAAAAGCTGTTACTAGTTTAAAAAACAGATTTTTGATAGGATGTGACAGTATGTCGTCTTCTCTGTTTAAAGAATTAGCTGAAGTACTTAGTCAGCCGCCTTTATTTATTTTTAATTCTTGCATGAAAAATGGTCTTTTTCCAGTTTGTCTTAAAGTAGCTAAGGTTTTACCTTTGTTTAAAAAAGGCGATAAAGATAATCCGAATAATTACAGGCCTATTGCTATTTTATCACCTTTTTCTAAAGTTTTTGAAAAAATAATAAAGAGTAGATTTACTTCATTTCTGGTAAAGAATATTTTTTTTTTCTCCCTATCAGTTTGGTTTCTTGCGTGGTAGGTCAACAGAGCAAGTAGTAGCTGCTTTACATAATTTCTTATCAGATGCTATGGATGATAGTTACTTGGCGGCAACTTTATTTTTTGACATTAAAAAAGCTTTTGATACAATAGAACATACAAATCTTTTTGATAAATTGGAAAATGTAGGAATTCGTGGAATAGCTCTTGAGTTAGTGAGATCTTATTTATTAGAAAGAAGTTTTACAGTCCAAGTTGGTGAGGAATCATCTCATATTTTTCCTTTAGAAAATATAGGGGTTCCACAAGGGTCTGTATTGGGGCCGTTACTTTTTTTTATATATATAAATGACCTTCCAAAATGCATGCCTTCGGACAATGAATTACCAATATTGTTTGCAGACGACACAGCAATTAGTTTGAAGGCTGGCAACGACGAAGACCTACGAATGGCCCTCGAAACTGTTGCTTTTAATGTAAATTCTTGGTTTCATGCTAATCAACTAATACCTAACCTAGAGAAGTCGGAATTTGTGATTTTTGGGAGAAGTTCGAGAGCAGTGTAGCGCGTGTCATTTAAAGCTATTAGTATTGGAGCTTCCTCCATAAAAAGAGTGGATGTATTTAGATATTTAGGTATCTACATTGACTCAACTCTGTCTTTCAAGACGCATATTAATAAACTCGAGGCAATAGTGTCCAGAAATCTCGGCTGTTTGCATAGAGTAAAGTTCTTGTTTCCTTACCAAATAATGAGAAAATTATATTTTTCATTAGTGAAATGCTATTTTCAAAATTGCCCGACCGTTTGGATGCTGACATTCCCTTCACATTTACGAAGACTCCAAATTGTCCAAAACAAGGCAATAAGAATCCTGGACCTTTTTTTTTAACACACCCTAGGAAGACAAAGGAATTATCTGAAACTAAAGCATCATTTTTATTTCTTGATATTCTTCATTTACAACAAATTTTTCGCCATATGGTTTTTAGAATTTACAACAAAAATATAGGCATATGGTTTTTAGAAATCCAACGTAGGGATATTTTTTTTAATAAAATGAAACTCTTGGTTGAAATTAAACATAGCCATTTATCAAGAGCAAGGAATAAGTTTCTTTTTCCTTTTATTAAAAATGAGAGATCAAGACTAAGTTTAAGATATCAACTTCCTGAGATTGCCAATAAATATAAACTACTTGATTTAATAAATGAGTCACCATCACTCTATACATACAAAAAGAAATTGAAAGAGATAGTTCTTTCTGCCTATAGTAGTGGGGACTGAATGTAAAGTGATTTATTTACAAATTAGTTTATAAGTCCCATCTGTGTCTACGAGTCGATTTTTTTTTTTCGCGCTTCTTCTCTCTCTCTCTCTCTCTCTCTCTCTCTCTCTCTCTCTCTCTCTCTCTCTCTCTCTCTCTCTCTCTCTCTCTCTCTCTCTCTCTCTCTCTCTCTCTCTCTCTCTCTCTCTCTCTCTCTCTCTCTCTCTCTCTCTCTTTCTCTCTATATACTCCGTGTGATCCATTGAGGTGTAATTCCTTCTTTTTTTTCTCTCTCTCTATTGCTAAGGAGACAAAACGAGTTGCCCCCCTGTCTCCTTTGTATAAGATTTATGTATATCGTCTATTGTTTAATAAAGTCAAATCAAGTCAAAAAAGTCCACGGACCCCCTTTTGTTACAGTAGCCTTCTAGTTCATGCTAGTCACTATGCGGTTAATAAAGTCCTGTCTTCATCATGGCTTTTTCAGGCGAAGTGGGCCGAGTAAAAACAGCTTTTTGTTCATCGAAAAACGAACATCCATGAAAAAAATCCATTGCAAATACGCCCCATTTGATTTTTTGCGCCTTAAAAGGCACCAAAGGAGACAGGGATTGCCTGAAAAACTAAAAAAAGCACGGGCAACATCGCTTGAAAAAACCATAAAGTAGACAAGGCCTAATTAATATTAAAAGGACTGGGAGGTGTAATATGAAATAAGGAGAATTTGTGAACCTCAGAATTAGGATTTTTAATCATTTAGATTATAATAGCACTCACTTCATTATTCCCAGCCTTTCTAGTCTGGAAATTGCACCCAAAGTACAATTTTCGGTATCATATGGCCCTTTATGTTGGTACTATCCATTCGATTGCGCAGTAGACTAGATAGACAGTTTTTTTAGACAATTTTTGAGACAAATAGACAATTTTACACAAACATATCAATATGCAAACTTGTTCGTTTAGTAAATCTTTTGTGTCTATCCTACTCGCCTGGAGCTACTTTCTTAAGTGCAACTAAATTTAATTTTTTATAAGCAAAGGATTACAGATCTATTTGTCTTTTTTTATTTTATTTTTTCTTACAAAAAGAAACAAAACTGTGTTTTGATTTTTTTCACTCTAAACTTATTTTTTTCTTCAATTCTTGTACGGTCTCTCCGTTCAGCTCCTTTATAAGGGTTGAGGTGTCTTATCTCCCATAGATTGGAGGAGATTAGAAGTCATGTAAAAAAAAAAGTTTTGACCTGAAACTAAGCAACAACATTAAATCTTAACAAAATTGTTCCGTATAAGTAAAAAAGATCATGGCAGTGTTGTTTCTACATTAAATTTTAACGAAAGGCGAACAAAGCTCAATTTTAAAATGAAATTTTTCTGAGGGAAGTAAAGAGCGAAGTTGAAACATAAAACGAACAAAAATTATCACTTCACAGCACATCTAACATATATCAATAAACCTAGTGCAAATAAATCAAATTGGTGATATTTCCTTATGTTTGTAGGATTACAGAAAATTAGCGCTTTACTGAAAACACAAAATCAAAGCATAAAAAACAAGAACACTGATTTAGGAGCCTGAAGTAAGCACGCAGTGTCACGATAACAAACTAATTTATAACGCTTTTTATAGTTTCAAAGGAGATATGCTATCAGTAACTTCCAGTATACAGTCAAAATTGTCTTAAAAACTTAGTCATAAAAATAATAAACTTAAAATAATTAGACAGTATACAAGATAGTGGATTGATTTATCAGGTAATATCTTGGTCTCACCTAGTATTACTTAATGAAGAACATATCAACCATAATATGAACTCTGGAAATCCGGTTATTTCTCTCTACAAAACGGAGAATTTCATGTCGTGATGCGAATTCCAGTCTGTAATCTTAGTACTAAAGACATCGCTTCATTTCGAACTTGTTTACAAAATAATCATAAAATGTCCTTTTAAGATAAAAAACTACACTCAGTCACTGAACTGAGCTCATTGTGCAGACGTGATGCCAAACTAGACGAAAAAAAAATAGAAAGCAACAAGCTAAAAAGGCTTTGCTTTTTTGCATATAAAATTTTCCTTAAATAGGTAACTTTTAGAGTACCAAAACTTCTATAATGTTTTGTGTTTTCAGTGAAGCGCTAGTTTTCTGTAATCCTGCAAACATAGGAAATATTACCAGTTAATTTATTTGCACTAGATTTATTGATGTATGTTAAATAGACTGTGAAGTAATAATTTTTATTTGTTTTAAGCTTCAACGTCACCCTTTACTTCCCTCGTAAAAACTTTTTTTTTCAATTAATTTGTATTTAAAGATAGCATTCTGCTATCCGTTTACGTACACCGGGTAGCAGAGAAAACTTATTAACTTTTTTCTATTTGGATTTCAGCCATCCACCCCAACCTCCAGTGGTACCAATTCAGGTAAATGAAGATGCAATTAAGGACTATTTACCATTTTCAGTAAAGCGCCGGCAAGCATTGAAATGTTAGAAATGAAAGGTTGAGGAGAAAACAGACCCCTTCCAATTTATAACATTGTTTTTGCTCGTTTAAAGTTTATAATCGCGCTTAACTTCTTCTGGAAAATTTGTTTCTCTACCAGATGTATTAAGTACTTTTTAACTATAAAACTATGAAACTTGAAAATCCAAGTTGATCTGGCAAGTTAATAATAAATAAAGCTATATTTTTGATTAAATGTATAATTAAAAATGATTTATGTTGTTAAACATGTGGGAAAATTTTATGATTGAGAAGGGATTACTACAATTACTACAAGACTTCAGGCCCTTACCCGTCGATCAATACTATATTTCTTCAGGTTTTGCTGTACGATATGTTCTCTTTAACCTTTTTCCTAACCTCTATTTCTTTTTCTTTCTCTTTTTGTCTCTTTCTCTATTTCTTTTTTGCAGCAGTCTCTAATAAACCCAAATAAATAGGCAGAAGAAAATGCATGGATAGAGTAGAAAAGAAGCAAGAAAAAAAAATTCATATTTAGTCATTCGGAAAGCAAGTTTAACTGTTTCAAAACATCTTACATAGCTATTATTTCAAGTTTAGAAGATAAGGTCATCCCTACTCCCCATAGCCGGTAATAGTATGGTCCTCTAATTACTTTATTTTATAGAAACCTATCTAACTTTCTAAAATATAACAAGGATGATTTTTAAACCCATTTGTTCCGAAAAATCACATACACATTAAGAAGCAAAACAACAATAGCACTAGAAATTCATTTCACTCTACAAATTGTGCACTCTCTGATTCAGTGATAGTGATAAAAATGACAATAATTATAATTTATAATTGCTCAAAATAAAGAGAACTCACTCCAAATTTTTTTCTTTCGCATATTCATATGGATATTCTGAAGTTCTTATTTATACTTAGAATATGCTGTTGAACTATATTGTATTCTTTGTGACGAACCTAAAAAATCGATTTTATAAATTTTTAAGTGTCAGTTTAAGCAAAAGTAATTTTTTTACCATAATTTACAGAAGTAGCGTGGTTGTGGCAATTCGATAGACATTACATAACAGTTTCTGTAAAACTTAGATTTAGCTTCTGCCCCCTAATAGAATAATAAAAAAAAATTCAATATAATGATGGATCTAACTTATTTCCTGTTTTATTATCTGATTTTCCAAATATTTGGAGATTTCATTTCTTCCTGAATGTGTTGAATCTCTTTTTTTTACTCCCTTTTATAATCTCCTACTTAGAAACAGGATTTTTGCGACGAATTGTGCCAAATTTGCTGCATAAGAACAGCTTCCTTTTACAAACAATTATTTATTAATAATAGTGAAAAAACCCAAACACATTTTACGATTTTTGCTCTCCTGAAAAATTTACGTTTTATAATTGGAAATTTTGAAAACCTTATGGTTTGTAACATAACGGACATAATAGTACATAGGTTTACATAATGTTACAGAAGTTTCTGTAACATGAGCTACCATTGTCGAATAGTAAATGCATTCCTTTGTAACTTGCATAAAGTTCTAACTGAGGTCTTCATATTCTAATCCATTTTTAGGGAAAATTTTTTAAAGAGCCCCTCTGTAGAGCTTAAATCAAATAAAAATTGTGAATTCCACTGAACACTGTCATTCGCGATTGAGATAATTATTATGGCTATGGTGTGGTATTTTTCATTTGAACTCTCTAAAACTTCTTTTAAGATGCCCTGAATGGTTCCGAAATGATTGTTCAAACAGAAAAACAGAAGTTATTTTAATTTTTCTGAAACTATTTCTAAATCAAGGTAAATGAAGCTCACCAATGTTCCGTTTTGAAATCATTTTATAGTTTTCACAAAAATTAGTTGAAAGGGGATCGGACTAAATTTGGCACTGCGGCAGCAAAGAAAAAAGAAAAAGATTTTTCTATCATTCAATGATGAAAAATGTATTTTTGATAATCTAAGAGGGGGACACCTTTTTTCTTTTTTTAAATAAAAATACCAATGAAGTGATTTCATCATGTGTTTAAGCTCATTGTTTTGTATCAGTATCCTATTTTTATAAACAAATCCCATAGTTCCTTATTTTTAGTGTGGCAAATAATCCTGCATTTGAAAGTTGATTAGTGTAAAAGCCTCCTGTGGAGAATTTTCATCCAGTAAAAACGAAGAAAATATACTGAGCCACAACAATTTTTATAAGCAACCCCCCTGTTTCTCTATGGTGGCAGTCTTGGTAGTAAGGAGGTACGTGCAAACCAGACGTCATACATAAATATATTACCCCCAAGCTATTGGAATCCTTTACCCAATAGTTTATATACTTTTTTATAACTATGCGTAAGCCTATGCATTAGCTTTGAGCTCCCAAAACACTAAATACATTATCCTAAGTAGCAATAGTCACCCCAAAGTGCATACCATCTAAAAATTCGTAGCTACACAGAAACGTAACTTCGTTATATGTATGATGAAACATGAAACTTATAATTCACTGATTAAATCTTATAACATACAATACCTGAATAATTCTTAACACTAAAATTCTCTAATAAATTAATTAGTGCAATTAAAATAAGTAATGCCTCAGTTGCGTGAGATTAGTTAATTAATTAGGGGTCAAAGACAAACTGTCAATTGGAGACATTTTTTTTTTTGCTTTCAGTTATCGTCCACAGTAGATATTAATATCTTAGCATTCGTATCAAAACAACGAACAAATAGTAACCATGCCATGACCAACTATCCGGTCTGTAAGTAAAAAAGGGATGTAGATTTCGGGGAATTATGCTCAACTTTTTACCTAGCAACTTAAAAACAAGATACTTCTGCAACTACTCCAATGCTGCTGCAGAAAGTCTAAAACTGCTAGAAGATTAACTTGCGAAAGCTATAGTGCTAGAAAATAATCTTCGTACATATTACACTATGTGTTTGGCAACACCGGTAACTCCGAACCAATCTGGACACGACCAATCTGGACTCCGAACCACTATCTGGACATGATTATGTGATTTTATGCAACAAGTAGTTGAGATGTATCCGAAGATGCAACAACCTAACTTAAAGCAGTCAGCAGTTGCGATAATCACAAGAGAGTATGCGTTTCATTTCCTTTTTATGCCTAAGGGCAACTCAGCATTCCTCATTATAGGTATTATATACAGATAAATTTCACCAAAAATGATGAGTTTTATATTTATCCTTTTAAATTCCTTATACTCCCTGTTGTGTCTCACGGCTGAGGAACCGCTTTGGAAGACTAGCGTTCCTTTTACTCGGGGTCGGGGGTTTCAGTCGGTCCCCAGAGACGGTTTTTACTATTTATGCCGATCGTTAAATATGATTTTTAGCAAGTTAAATTATAATATATATTTCCTTAACAATAATAATAACAATAATTGTCAATTATAATTATAATTATTGCAAAATAATACATTATGCAATACTGAGTATGTGTTTAATGTAATTACGTTTCCTGAGATCTCAAGCTCAGAACAGAATTTAAAGATCTCGGGTAAAATCCCATGTGGCCCCCATACCTTAAATCCCATGTGTGGGCAATCCCATGTGGCCCCATAAGCCTTAAAATTAGTGGTTAATTTTACTTGGAAAAGGATTCTTTAGTATCTTGAGGTAAACTTAAGGACGAAGAATGATTAGCCTAGCTTCAATAAAAAAAGGAGTAAGTTGAATATGGTTCTTATGACTGTTAATAGCGGACAGATTCAGATGTGACTTTAACATTCCTTTTCTTGATTTTCAAAGACGATTCGAAATTGTCGGCGAAATCAGATTCATATTTATCATCCCTTGTCTGACGGCGTGCTGGCTTAACTATGTCAGTGCTTTCAGACATTCTTGCAAAATCTTCTTCGAGATTCTGAAAAAAAAAAAACATTTCATAGTTGCAACTGCCATTTCTATTTCACAACGCCATTTATCACCAACATAATTCAAAATTATTACAAAAATCAAAAGCCTAAACAAATCCGCAGAATATTTTTTTTCTATTGTTTTTGCACGAGTTAAATACTAGAACCACAAGATTATAGTCTCCTATTCATGAATATCAAACAGTTCGCGGTAACAGACTCAATAGTAACGACCCGGCTCAATAGGAATAGGCACGACCCGGCTCAATAGTAACCGAAACTCTAAAAAATGGAATTTTTATACCGATACTTACATCAAAAGAATCGTATTTTAATGCTGATTTTAAACATACAAGTTTCATCAAGATTAGTCTTACCCATCGAAAGTTACCAGCCTGAGAAAATGTACCTCATTTTAGAAAATAGGAGGAAACACACCCTAAAAGTCATACAATCCTAACGAAAATCACACCACCAGATTCAGCGTATCAGAGAACCTTATTGTAGAAGTTTCAAGCTCCTATGTACAAAAATGGGGAATTTTGTATTTTTTGCCAGAAGACAAATCACGGATGCGTGTTTATTTCAGAGAACCCTGTTGTACAAGTCTCCAGCTCCTATCTACAAAAATGTGGAATTTTGTATTTTTTGCCAGAAGGCAGATCACGGATGAGTGTTTTTGTTTTCCAGGGGTGATCATATCGACTCAATGGTCCTAGAATGTCGCGAGAGGGCTCATTCTAACAGAAATTAGAAGTTCTAGTGCCTTCTTTAGGTGACCAAAAAATTGGAGGGCAACTAGGCCCCTCCCACGCTCATTTTTCCCCAAAGTCACCGGATCAAAATTCTGAGATAGCCGTTTTATTCACCATAGTCGAAAAACCTAATAACTATGTCTTTGGGGACGACTTACTCCCCTGCAGTCCCCGTGGGAGGGGCTGCAAGTTACAAGCTTTGACCTGTGTTAACATATAGTAATGGTTACTGGGAAGCGTACAGACGTTTTCAGGGGGATATTATGATTTGGAAGGGAGGTGAGGGGGGTTACGTGGGAGGATCTTTCCATGGTGGAAATTTGCATGGGGGAAGAGACTTTCAATGAAGGAGGCGCATGATTTTCTAGCATTATTTAAAAAAAAACAAAGAAAAAATAAATATGAAAAGGTTTTTCTACTGAAAGTGAAGAGCAGCATTAAAAACTCAAAACGAAGAGAAATTATTACGCATATGAGGGGTTTACCTCCTCGTAGTACCTCGCTCTTTACGCTAAAGTATTTTTAGTAATTTCAACTATTTCTTCTACGGCCTCTGTGATTCAGGGCTCATTCTTAAGGAATTCGGACAAAGTTTAAGCTTTAGTGTAAAGAGCGAGGTATCGACAAGGGGTGAACCCCCTCATATGCGCAATAAAAACATACGAATACAGAAGTTCGTTACGTAAGTTAATTCGTAAGTTACGTATATTTTTTACTAATGAAAACGTTCGTAAAAAAATAAAAGTTCTAGTTGCCTTTTTAAGTAATCAAAAAATTGGAGGGCAACTAGGCCTCCTCCCTCGCTCCTTTTTTCTCAAAATCTTCCGATTAAAACTATGAGAAAGTAATTTAGCAAAATAAATTAATATGCAAATTTCGTTTTAATTATTTATGTGCGGAGAGCCAAGATCAAAACATGCATTAATTCAAAAACGTCCAGAAATTAAATAAAAAAAAGAGTTTTTTAAATGAAAGTAAGGAGCGACATTAAAAGTTAAAACGAACAGAAATTACTCCGTATATGAAATGGCCTTTTCCTCCTCAACACCCCGCTCTTTATGCTAAAGTTTTTTACTGTTGTAAAAAGTAGAGTTAAGAGAAAGAGTCAAATTTTAGCGTAAAGAGCAAGGTGTTGAGGAGGAAAAGCCCCTTTCATATTCGGAGTAACTTTTACGCTAAATTATTTTTAGTAATTTCAACTATTTTTTTTATTTCAACTTTTTTTTTGTTTCAACTAGTTTGACTCTTTTTCTTAACTCAGGGCTTCTTAAACTAAGGGTCGCGACCCCATTTGGGGTCGCGTAGCAAAATTATGGGGTCGCGAGTGGTAAAAATACAATTTAACAAAAAATGTTTTTTAACTTGTAAAATTGTTGCTATAAAGAAAAATAACAATCATCGTAGATAAATATATCATAACATCTTTTGGTTCGGAAAGACTGTTTATACCGGCATTTCTATTCTGATCATTATATAATCTTGTATAAATTTACTATAAAACAGAAGATGTTATAGAAATTTATAAAAAATGTAGATTTATTTTTGTCAATCTCTTAAAACCAAAATAATCAGAATCAAAACCGAAAAAAGATGGTGTAAGAGTATTGGTTTTAAATCATTTTTTCAAGCTGTTCACTATGATCAAATAACTTTTACTCATTGCCTTATTCACCGAGAGGCTCTTGCAGTATTTGTATTTTTATCAGATTAACGACGCTTCTTGACTACTAAGGTCCTTGCGTCGGCCCTGCAGTAAATTGCTGCAGCATGATTCGATCTCTGGGTCCCGTATTACCAAGCTAAGGTCAAACCCACTGCGCCACCACAGGACAGGCTCTTGCAGCAAAAAAATTAGCACCAGAATTGAACGATGTGCTTCAGGATGCTGTTAAGGTCATACATTTTACTAAGAGCCATGCCCTTAACAGTCGCTTATTTTCAAATATCTGTAAGGATACAGATTCCAACTACACAGCGTTGTTATTACTTGCAGAAGTAAGATGGTTGTCAAGAGGTCCAAGTTTAAAAAGATTATTGTTATTAAAGGACGAGATCGAAATATTTTTAACTGAACGAAAATGTGAATTTGCTGCTTTTTTTCAAAATGACTTGTGGCTATCCAAGCTGTGCTATTTGTCAGATATTTTTGCAAAGTTAAACGTTCTTAACTTGTCTCTTTAAGGTAAAATTTGCGATATATTTATTTCAAACGATAAAATTGAAAGTTTTATTAAAGAGATCAGCATTTGGAAAAGTAGGGTCGAAAAAAATTCGTTCGAAATATTTTTCAGTGTCGACAATTTTGTAATTGAGAAAATTCATTGTAAAACTTTTATTGCAAAAACTATTGTAGATCACTTAAAAGCGCTAGAAATACAGCTCCGAATATATTATATATTAAATATTGATTTACAAAATAGTTTGGATTCGAATGCCGTTTTGGATTTGCTTAACTGGGATTGATCATCTGCCACTTAAAGCTCAAGAGGAATTTGACAAGCTTTCGTGTGACTAAAACTTAAAACTACAAATCCAAATAAAGCCCTTGACTGAATTCTGGATCGGAACTAGAACTGAATTTCCCACAATCGCCGATGTGGCGTTAAATGTACTTCTGCCATTCAACACCACCTATTTATGTGAAGTTACTTTCCCAGCTTTAACACTCATTAAATCTCAATATCGTTCAGCAATAAAAAATGTTGAAGAGGTCTTACATCCAGCAGTTTCAAACATTACGCCAAGATTTCATTTGTTATGCAATAAAAATAGGCACATTCATCTCATTAAATTTTTAACGTAAACTTTAATTTAATATTTACCACACAACTACTTGGATATATTCGAGAGATTTAAGACGGTCAGAATCCACTTTTGTTTTTGAAACTATAATAAAAACATTTCTACAACATTTTGTGCAAATTTCAATTTTAGATTTTTATGTGTTTCAAAACGAATTCTAAATTTATATATTTTAGAATGCATCTGTATATTGTTATCTAATAAATTTATCATCAAAAAATATTAATTTGTTTTTCTTTTATATTTGTTGGGGTGGTTAAGAAACTCGTAATCATTAATGGTGTCGGGAATTTCAAAACTTTAAGAAGCCCTGTCTTAACTCCATTTTTTACAACAGTTAAAAATTTTAGCGTAAAGAGCGGGGGAATAGACAACAAAAGAACTGATGCCTTGGCCAATCATTTCCTATCAGTTCCCAGTAGCCTGTCATCGCTAGGAAAAAAAAGGACATATCAGTATTATCCATGAAAAATATGATTCTCTTTGTTTTTCATGGTGATGGACATTGCACGTCTTGTTAACGTGCTTACAACAAAGGCAGATAGATTTTTTATTTTGATTTGACGTCACCTCATGTTGGAAGGATATCAGACTCTTTAGGAAGTTCAAATAAAATTTGTTTTTATAATAAAATTTTTTTGTTCTGATGGTCTTTATAATAGTCCAAACTATTATAATTTCAAAACTAGAATGAATTAGAGTTAAAAAGGGTTGCGTCTTATCCACTTTTACATGAATTATTTTGATGGACTTAGTCTTAAGAAACTTGGCAAATACTGTAGGAGATCGCGGAATCAATGGGAAGATAAAATCCTCCTAAACTTAGTTTGTTCTAACATTGTCTCTTAGAATAGATTTGAAGATTTAAGAAGTGCAAGTTGCGTAATCCAGGAATAAATGAAGATGAAAAGGTGATTTTGCTTAAGAAGAAGCCCAATCAAGTGGACATCTTCATTTACCTGAGAAGTATTATTAGTAATCAAAGTGGATAAAGTGAAGAATTTAAAAAGTAGAATACTCAAGGCCCAAGGTATTTTTTTCACAACTAAAAAAATTTTAGAGGAAAATGAAGATAGGTCTACGAGCCAAGACTAAAATATTGGAATTGATGATATTGATAGTGCTTACTAGTGGTTCTGAAATGTGGCCACCTCGGAAGGCAGAGGAAGATTTGCTTGACTGTTTTCCACGGGAATTGTCCACGGAAGAGTATTAGGCACAAGTTTGTGTGACTGTCAAATAAAAAGCTGTGCATAAAATGTAGTTTTATCCCACTTTCTAGGGATATAAAGAAAGAGATGTTGAAACGGCTGGGACACATTTTAGGGACTAAGAATGACAGACTGCCAAAGATTCTTTTTTTCAATCTATCATGAACCAAGCAAAAAGCAGGTCGTCCACGAATAGGGCGAGAACAGGTCATAAGCAAGGATTTAAGGGATATTGGTTCTTCTCGGGACGGCCAAAAAGTGAAAATTTGAACAGATTTGGTAGATAAGGAGCGATGGCAGAAATGTTGGCCTCAGGTAGCTTGGTGCTGCAGTGAGTTTTTGGTAATTACTGCTAAAATTAACAGGAATTTCAAAGGTTCAACTTTTATGCTTCCTAGCCTGCTTGTCTCAAGAAACGGCACTAAAAGTGCAATTTTCAATGCCGTAAGGGGCTTTATAAAGAAGAGATTTGATAAAAAGCACGTAGACGTGAGCAATAGTATTAAGATGAGCACCTGCCTGGTAAAGATGTACCAGCACCAGCTGGTACCAGCACCCGCTGTGATACCAGCACCTGCTGTTAAAGACGGAGGAAAAAAGACACCATTACTAATCTCCTAGAAAATGGCAATTTTCCATGTTTTCAAGATGACGACTATAAGCGTCCATTTCAAGGTTTTCAACCATGACGATTTCTTTGATGTACTTTTATTTTGATTTCATGTTGTGTTTACGGACTTGAGGCTCTTTTTGAAATTCTTAAAAGTTTCTTTTCTTGCTTAGAAAAAATTATTTTGTTAAATCTGAATAATAATCTTTTTCCTGAGTCAGAGTGTATTGGGGAATGTTTATCTCAGACATTTTCTTACAAAATGCGTTTTAAAACAATTAGTAAAAGCCCTATTTCGCTCTTCACTAGAAAGTGCTATTATAGAAGCTATAAAAAATATACACGAAGAATGCATGAAATATCTAGAAATATCTCAAAATAAATACTTTACGATGTCGCTATTTGAATCTGTCAGGGACGTAGAGAAAAGTGAATTCAATTAACGCAATATTAGATACCTGGGGAATGGTCACCAGGTAATAATTTACTAGAATTAAAACATAAAGATTAATTAAAAATTTATTTGAAATAGCCCTCCTGCTGGATGTGAAAGGCAACGGAGGTATAAGTTTTGCAGTCCATGTTTTTTAAATATTGGTAACAGTGGTGTCAGTTGGGGAGGGGCATAGGATTAGCCCCCCTACAGGTTGTTTTCCCCTTCACACCTAGATTTTGAAAAATACTTATTTTACTGTATTTTCAGTAAAAAAGAAGGACTTTTTTCTTTTATTTAATAATTGAAAAAAGAAAAAAACTACCCCCCCCCTTAAATTTTGAAAAACACATTTTTGACTCTCTCTTAATTTTGTGAATTGACGCCACTGTTTTGCAATCCATGTCACTTCCGGGGAATCCCCCTTCTGAATATAAAGCCTCTTGAAGTTAAAATATTAATCCTTGAAAAAGTCAGAATGCAATATTTTAAACTATTATATTTTAAATAAATATTTGTAATAAATATTAATATTTTGAATAAATATTTTAAATATTTATAATGAAAGAAGTGATCCACAAACAATAAAAAATAGTAGATTAAAAAGAAAAGAAATAAAATTTACAAAATTTATTCCACAAAATAAATATCTATACAAATGTCCAACAGCGTAAAGCAACCGGATGAAATGGTGATAAGGCCTTAGCTTTAAGCACCTATTAGCCTAGAAGTAACTTCATGTTGGTGGTAGTGGAGAGTATGCACTATATCAGCAGCGTCGTACAGACTGATTATTATTTTTCTATTTCAGTAAGATTGGGGCAAAAATAGAAGAAACTTGCAGTACCGGAAATAGCAAGTGCAGATTGGATTTAGATCACTATTTTTATAGTGATCTAAATCCATTTATGTTCTAAATCCATTTAAATTTTAAAGTGCTGCAAGTATAGAAGAAACTTGCAGTACCGGAAATAGCAAGTGCAGATTGGATTTAGATCACTATTTTTATAGTGATCTAAATCCATTTATGTTCTAAATCCATTTAAATTTTAAAGTGCTGCAAGTATAGAAGAAACTTGCAGCACCGGAAATAGCAAGTGCAGATTGGATTTAGATCACTACTTTTATAATGATCTAAATAAATTTATGTTCTAAATCTATTTAAATTTTAAAGTGCTGCAAGTATAGGTGAAACTTGCAGCACCGGAAATAGCAAGTGCAGATTGGATTTAGATCACTATTTTTATAGTGATCTAAATCCATTTATGTTCTAAATCCATTTAAATTTTAAAGTGCTGCAAGTATAGAAGAAACTTGCAGTACCGGAAATAGCAAGTGCAGATTGGATTTAGATCACTATGTTTATAGTGATTTAAATCCATTTATATTCTAAATGCATTTAAATTTTAAAGTGCTGCAAGTATAGAAGAAACTTGCAGTACCGGAAATAGCAAGTGCAGATTGGATTTAGATCACTGTCTCAAAACGAAGGTAGGATGATCACAAAAAGGATAGTAGAATTTCGCGAGTTAGAACAGATTTCGCGAGTTAGCCTTTGGAGTATTTGAGGAGACAGAGGTACCGCTTTTATTTTGTCTAGTTCCTGCTCGTTTTAAGTTTATCTTGATTAATCACCTTGATTTATGTTCGTTTTGAGTCTCATTCATAGTTTATTTCATTTTAGCTTTACTTATTATAAAATTTTGTTTATGCATTTCTTAGTTTTTAATAGAACTATTTGCTTTTCTCCTAGAAACTTGTGTTGGAAAACAATTAATTACTGCCAAAAATCAACTTGTCTATAATTTAGGTATTATTGCAATATCTTTTACAGCAAAATAAATCAGCTATGTCCCAAGCTAATAGCCTATCTCTTAAAACATTTGTTTGTTTAATATTTTTTACAACAAATATCATGGCTGACCGACTCATTCTAATTGCCAATTTTAGTTTGAATTCTTATGGCACGTTAATATGTCAATCCATGTTTTCCACCATGAGATCTGGAAGTACTACAAAAAAACAAGCCTACCAACTCACTTTAATTTATGATTTTGATTCAACTTATTTGGGTACGATAATACATCTTTCCGTATTTTCCACCACAAGATCTGGTAGTAGGCCGGTTATTAAAAAAAAAGTCCCTGAATTACAGTTAGCCCTTTTTGTTTAAATTATTTTAAGTAATTGTTTCCTCTCCTATTATAATCGTTTCATATTTAAATAGTTCATCAAAAACGTTAAAATCGTCTGGCTATTGTTTTTTCGTTTTTTTTATTGCTGTTCACTGCCCTCTGCTTTAAGGGATTTCATTGCTTCTTATCAATGTTTTCCACAACGAGATCTGGAAGTACTACAAAGAAAACAAAAAAACAAGCCTAACCAACTCACTTTAATTTCTGATTTTAATTCAACTTATTTGGGTACGATAATATGAATTCCCGTATTTTCCACCACAAGTCTGTGAGTTACGTTAGCCCTTTCTTTTAAAACATTTTAAGTAATTGTATCTCTTATTATAATCGTTTTATATTTAAATAATGTATCAAAAACGTTCAAATTGTCTGGTTATTGTTTTCTCGTTTTTTCATTGCTTTTCACTGCTTCTCTGCTTTAAGGGAATTCACTGCTTTTTATCAATTAAGAAAATCTAAAATGACTAATGTACTTTCTGTCAGAGACTTCAAAAGATCTTTGAAAAGAGATATTCAAGTTTTATAAGGCCGCTCCAAATCTGAATTTTCCAAAAGTCATTTTTCACCAAGACCCCTTTTGAAAAACATCCCCAAGAGAGTAGTATGTTTCCTATGACTTCTTGAGAAAGCAACCTAAGAGATTAATGCCTGAGACACTCCAAAGTTTATAAATGTCATGACGTACATAAATGATCAAATCTGCTAGATGGTTGAGTCAGTAATGTTTTATAAGATGGGAGTCAATCTGTAAAAGGGGGCAAAATTACTATATTGACGTATTTTCTCGAACTTGTGACCTATTTAGATCGGTATTTTTTTTTTGCTATAAAATCCCAGGATGAAAATTTTCCGCATAAAAAATATGGAGCAGTTTTCGAGCAAAAATACATAAATATATACACAATTATTGTTCATTTAAAGAGAAAAGATATAAGTACTTATATGTTTAGTTTTGTGTTCTTTTTCAAAAACAGCTCCATATTTTTTGGGAAAAATTTGCAACCTAGAAATTTGTGACTTAAGATAATGATCTATAGCCTATAGGTCATGACTTTGAGAACACTCATTAAGCCTTTGTTTTGAACAACAAACCCACATGAGTAACATTATCTTTCTAAGCACACCTCAAGAGCATATAAGCTGTATATTTTGGCCTCTTTTTGTCAGATAAATTTCCATTTTGTAAACTTAACTTCATTTTTCTCTAATTTCAATATGTTAACCCTGGGCCCAGCTATTATCTTGCAAGAATCTGCTAGAAAAAATCTCTAAAGTAATGATAAACAAAAATGAAGAACATAGAAAATACACAGTTAGAATATTTGCGTCAGAAACAATTACAAGTCTAATTCAAAAGTAAAGAGCAAAGAATCATCCAGTCTTCAATACGTGCGACAATGAGGAGCAGAACGAAATATAAATAAAAGTGGAAAACAAAGAAATATGCGATTAAAATATATTCCACAACAACAAAAATACATGGTTAGAAGATAAGCAGTAGCAAAAATTACAAGTAATAGCAAAAAAGTGACTATCCGACCGTTTCAAAATTGAAACGAATAACGAAGATTTTTGCTGTTAGAAGACATGTCACTGCGAAAATCAGAACGAGTCAAGACTCAAAATAAAGAAGAGAGAAATATTACAGTAGAAGAACACCATCACAATATTCTGAGCCAACAAAATGTGGCATAAAACTCAGTAAAAACTGATAAGGTGGCATATACTACGCAACTGACAAATCATTGAGAGCCTTCATCGTCATATCCTGTAGAGTCCTCCATTCCCCAAGGAAATTGTTGCAAACAAACGTGATTCATTTGTAGGTTGCTATTTATAACGAGAATCAATACGTACATACATCCTGGGAAAAATACAGATTCTTCCTCAAAGTTGGGACCCCTTTAAATCCTTTTGGTGGCAAGAAATGTAAATATGCAAGTTAAAAAAAAGAAATTATGTGGCCGATTTCAAAGTCGGGGTCCAGTATTCGACATGGGGTAGGCCTGTATATATATTGATTTTCGTTGTAAGTAGCAACTTCTAAATGAGTTCCCTTTGTTTGCTACTCCTTCCTCGTGAAAATGGAGGGCTCCCCAGAGAATACATATACAGTTGAAGATTCTCAATGGCTTGTTATCAACAGTTGCATAATTCATGGTATCTCTGTAGGTTTGTGCTGGTTTTTTACGCCACATTGTGTTGGTGTCAAAGATTCTGATCTTCTAAAATAATATTTTGCTTTTTTTCACTTCCCTTTTCGACTCGTTCGATTCTTACTATTACGTGTCTTCTAACTGCACAATTTTTTGCTCTTCACTCCATTTTCGACACTCTGATATTGTTTTTCTTGATATCGCTAGTAATTCTCGCTGCCGCTTATCTTTTAACCCAATATTTCCTTGTTCTCAACTTTTATTTTTAGTTTGTTCTACTCCTTGTTGTCGTATGTCTTGTTACCACACATTTCTTTGTTCCTCACTTTTGTTTTTGACTCGTTGTAAGTGTTGCTGACGAAATTATTCTGATTGTACATCTTTCTTCTTCATTTTGTTTTTAGTTACTTTAGAAACCTTTTCAATATCCTTTACCTTAGCTGCTTGGATTGGTCTTATCATGTTTGATGGTTTAGATTGTTCATTTGTCATATAGGTATAATGAAACTACTTAAACAACTTTTGTAAATAGAATAATTACCCTTTGGTATTTTATAACGAGCATTGCTCCTTTTGTAATGTTGCTTGCGTCATAAATATAAAAAGAGTAAGTTCACTCCTGGAGGGAGGGAATTATGTAACTATCCTCATAAAATGTGCTCATAAATGTGAGGTCAGTTATATAAATATTTTCAAAACCAAAGCTTCAAGTGAATTTTTTTTCAAACTTCATTATCTATTATCATTTCAAACTTATCATCTATTATCATTTTTGATGGTCTAGGTTGTTGATGTTTCATGTAGGTATTATGAAACTACTTAAATCACCTTTTGTAAATAGAATAATTTCACTTGGTATTTTATAATAAACTAAGTTGTTTTCGCAATGTTGCATGAGTCATAGACGTTCTTTTGAATATGTTCTCTTGAAGTTCATATGATATTGCATGCGTCATAGATGTACTTATAGAGGTTCTCTTGAGATGTACTCGTAAAGTTGACGTCAATCGTGTGACTTTTCTCGTGAATGATGTTTCTTAAGCAGTTTTGCCTACATTATAGACACTGTAAACGATGCAGCCTCTACTGAGGCAAATGACGTATGTATACTTTTCAAATGTATTCCTAAATAAAACGTCACTCAGATAAATCTTTTTTCAAAAATCAAGGCTTTTCATGAATTTTTTCAAACTTGTGATTTGTGTAGATCGTTTTTTTACGCCAGAATATCCCAGGATACAAAATTTTCCGAAAAAATATGGAGTGGTTTTTGAGAAAAAAATAAGTAAATGTATACATAAATACATACAAAATTATTGCTCGTTTAAAGAGATGATATATATATATATATATATATATATATATATATATATATATATATATATATAGATATATATATATATATTATCTTTTTCAACGAGCAGTAATTGTGTATCTACTTGTGTGTTTCTTTTAACCGTTTATGTAAAATAAAAGTAATTCTGAATATAAAGCCTCTTGAAATAAGAATGTACGAAGGTATTCAAAGGGGCGTGATATAACTTTTTCAAACACCTAACCCTGGAATTGCCGTGAATGGTCTTGCTACTGGTTTTTGGGACTTGTATGGAAGGTTAAAAGTTGAAATCTTACTTATTACGTTTTTTTTTACAAATCCCACTACGAAATAAAGCTTAAAATCATATGAGCATATTTGCTACTTACCTTGAGTCTCTGTCTTCTTTTTTCATCATCCAAACTGGGTAGATGATAATCAACAATTTTCTTAGTGACGTCATCAGTTGGTGACGTAACTCCCAGCTTTTTTAGTTTTGCGTCATACTTATTGTTAAAATTCTGAAATAACAAGCAATTTAGGAAAAGTAATTTGAATTCTGTCAGCTATAAGGATGAAATTCATTTATTCATTAATATTTTCTTCTTCCTTCCTTTTTCAGTAACAGTTTTTTATTGTTCAGTGGTTTCTAAGAGATGAAAAACCATTTAAACAACATTTTAGGTTTTGTTATTTCTAGTTTTTACTGGAATGGAGATGTTTTGGATTTATCTCAAGGATAATAATATCCATACCTTCTCCTGTGTACAAGTAAGAAGGCTGGGAGCCACTGACAACCAAGGGATGGGTTTGGGTGACGCAGTACGGTAAGGGCATTGAAGAACTCAATACAGTGTTTCTATTCTAGGGACTTTCCCCCTATAATAGGGATTTTTTAGGTCTGTTAGAGGTGAACTTTTTTATTTAGGGATAAGGGGATTTTTAGGGATTTTTGTAGGTCTTCTGGATTTCTTTAGGAATTTCTAGGTTTTATTCTAAATTAAGTGCTTATTCACGATATAGCGCATAAATTCATTATTCAATCGAATAAATCATACAGGAAGCTAAATAATAAAAAAGAGAAAAGAGTGGTCCATTACACCTCCCGATAGATGCCAAACTACCCTTTATGCAAACCTACCGCCTTAGAAACTTCCGATTTTGCCCCATATCAGCTGTAGACCTCAGAGCGTTATTATCAAGAGGATATACGTACTTAGTTAATCGCAAAATTACAAATATGTTCTACGCTTCCTATCTTACAATATTTGCTCAGGTTTCTTCATCTTTAAGGTTTTTTACTTTCTATAATCTATCAGTTCATATTTAGATTTTCTCCTGTTAAAACCTTTCAAAGTTTATTTGATATGAATAAACCTCTACATCTGCAAATAGATCAGAAATGGAGTCATTGAAAAAAAGAAGGTAGGTATACATTAAATATTATTTTCTGAATGAACAAAAGAAATCATAAAAAAAATAGGAATTGGTGATTTTCATCAGAAGTTCTGTAATATAACTAGATAGGTTAAATCTATTATAGTTTGATGATGAAGTTGGTAGGGAGTTAGGGGGGAGGGTGAAGTACCTCCTTTGGGAATTTTTTATTGGTTTTAGATTTTACTTCTAATATCTAATGGATACTCCAATAATTCTCCAAATTATCTTGTTTGTAATTAAAATTTCTAAAAGCACGAACAACTTCCAATTCAACAGAGGTTTGCCAGAAAAATTGTTTTACGCATGAGTGTTTTTTCCCGAGGGATGATAATATCGGACTGGTCAGTGGCAATCAGTGTTGCCAGATCGGACGGAGAGGATTATGCTTCTTTGAGCCCAAAATTATGCTTTTTTGGACAGATTTATGCTACGCTTCTATATTTTCCCACGTTTCACGAAAAAGTTGATCAGTTAAGACAAGTCGAATACTGTTTTATCTTAATAAAGGTTCTGAATAGAATATAATCTGATGATAATAGCCTAATAATTTATTTTTAGCCCGCTAAGGGAACAAAAGTTGGGTATAAACAAATGAGGCAAAGAAAAAGGTAAAATAGCATAGAAAATAAGTAAAAAGGCTTTTAAAAAGTAAAATGATCTTCAACTAATATTGTTTATGTTATAAATATTGATGGGGTCACCACAATCACGAGCTCTGTCTCTCCGTGGTGACCCAGTTTATTTTATTTGTTATGCGTATTATATTAATAAATTGAATTTATTTATGTCCAGGGGAAGGATCTTGGTTCACAATTTGGTTTACGTTTTTCGTCTTTTTTCGCAAGTCGTCTTTCTTCTCGAAGCGGTTGGCGGCATGTGAAAAACATAGTGTCTTACATCATCATCAAAATTTTACTACAGATACATTAAAAAAAGAAGGAGAAAATGCGGTTCGTATTCAATGATCTTCTTCATCTTCGCTTTCGGATTCGTCTGCTTGACCAGGGGGTAGGATGGCTACGTAAATGTTCCCGAAATTGTGGAGCTTGATCTGATTGTCTGTAGGGACATATTTGTAGCAAACTGTATCTTTTATTCTTAGTCACAATTTTTTGACCAGCACGGCTCCAATACTATCTTTCTTCTACCTATTCCACTTTTTTGTCTTGAAATCACTGATCCAAGAAAAAAATTCTTTCTGAGTCTGCGCTCGAATGTGATAGGGAGAGCACCCTCTCGGCGAGTTCTGCCAGATCTGGAAAAACTCTTTCGTCGGTAAAGTGTCTCATTTCGCGTATTTTTATCCACATCAAGTCTGTAGTAATTTTGCTCATATCTATCTTTTCGGAGTCACTAAAAGCATACGGCAGCTTGCGCCACTGGGAGTCAATATCTGTGAGTTTTGGGATGAGACTTGGAAATTGGTTCACTACGACACCTAGTGACCTAGTGATTTTGGTAGATTAGAAAACAATATCTGATCAGCATAAGCTTTTTACAAAATCTTTTGGAGTTTTGGCGATAGTTTGGTGTCTAGCTTGTATCAGCTGGTGTGTAGTAGCTATCAAACAATTCTCGAACCATGAACCATTGCCTATGGTTGAAAGGCTAGGCCTAATTGCACAGCAAAATTTTCTCACCGTTCACCACCGACAACAACAACATCAAACCCCTCTATATCTCAAAATTCACCAATCCAATCCAAACAATCACCAGATGTCTTTAAATTCAAATATCTTTCGTGCGCTTTTCTTTGCCATAGACCATAGACCACAGGATCAGAACGAAAAAAATATCAGATGGTTCGTAGTCTGTCGCTGTGCCGAAAATTTTACTTTAGTTTGGTCGAAAAATTCGATAAGCCATCTTTGGTGTTCGTTTTATCAATGTGACGTTATGAGTTGTTCTACATCGTCTTACATTATGCTACAATTATGCTATCTTAAGCAGGATTATGCTTGGATGCTTTTGGTTCCTAATTATGCTACGTTCCGCATAATTATGCTACATCTGGCAAGACTGCATAAAATGCGTCTTTCCCAATGAGAGCCTCGCTCATCAATTTTTCGAATATTCACCGGTAAGTTTGGAAACGCGCGTTCTTTTACTACCAATGCTCCTGATAGATCCCTGCAATCGCTGTTACCAGTATTAGTGTGGAGAAGGTCCGTACGCTACCTCCCTCACTATTGGAGATCTCTAACACCACTAGAGTAACCTGGCAGTACTTCAGGGGTCAGGGTAACCCTAATGCGTCATGGATTTCTACGTGTCCCGGCCTTGTTGGTTTCCAACAACCGGTAGGGTACTGACAAGCGTTCATCCTCCGCAGTAAGAAAATGCCATACTAATTTGCCCAAGACGCCACGCCAAGGACCACGGTTATTAATCTCAAACAATTTCCTGTCTTTCTCTCCTGGAAAGATATTTCATATGACAGGGGTCTCCCTATAAATCCCACTCTCTTTGTAAACGGATAACCTATCTCACTCTAGGCTAATTAAAATAAGCCAAAGTAGAATTGACTATCTTACGTCTTTTCAAATCAAGGTCTACAAAATGTCTTAATAACAATCGTTTTAAGATTAATCAAGGTACTGCATGACACCCATCCATGCAGGGAGGTTCACCTAGCTCTGATCAAACGCAATGAATAGTACTTTTAAATTGAAGTAGAAAATATACCTTTGGATTTTGCACGCTAAATTTATACCTGTGTGAGTCATCACTAGCCTGCCTTTTTCAGATGTTAGCTAGTTAGTGGATTCTTTACAGACGTCTTGTAACAAAAGCTTGACCTCGTAGTTTAAATATTGCAATTGGGGATAAATGAAGTTAAATTCGCAAAAAGGGCATTTTTTGATAAAAAAAAAAAAAACATGGAACCAAACAGCATTAATTTATTAATTATTTATCTTTAATTAATTCTTTCATTTATCTTGTATTAATTATATTTCATTAATATTTAATTGAATAATTCATGTTAATTAGTTTATTAATATGTTTATCTTTGTCTTAGGTTTCAATATGACTCTTTAGTGTCTTTGCAGAACTTCTCTTATGAAAAATTTTGTTTTATTATTAATTGATTTCTGTTCGTTTTATTTGACATAATTTTAGCATTGTTTAATATTAAGCATATTAGTAAAATTATTTATGTATTTTTGCTTCAGAATTAAAATTTTAGATTATAATTTAAATTTTGTACTAAATAATCAGTCAAAATTTTAAACCAACACTAATTTATTGCGAATGATTTTAACAATAATTTAAAAATAATCGAAATTAGTATGGACGGATAAGATAATTGTTACTTGCATGAATTTCTCTCAATCCTTGATGTTTTATAGCACTGAAGCCACCCTAACCCTCATCCTGTGGAAACCCTCCGATTTACAAGTAACTTAATCCATCATTCTATTTGCATAATTTTTACTTAGATATATTTATTTGTTTAGATAAACGCGTGCTAACGTCATTCATTTACAAAAAAAAAGTCTTCCGTTGCTGGAAACATTGATGTTGCAGGACGTTCAACGTTCCTTGACGTTGCAGGACGTCAAGTATCCGATTTTTTTTTAACAACAATCTTTTCTTCAATCGGGTATCAATGGAACCCAATCGGGTATCAAACTAACCCGAAAATCGGGTATCAACATAACCCGATTTTTAGCTTCCTTTGTTGTTATCAATTAAGGCTCTTTTCCTCCTGATGTTTTCATTGAGTTGTCACCATGACCCGGATTTTTAAAGCAGATTAGGTAAACAAAGAATTAAATTTTCAAACCAGAAATTATTTACTGTCCTGACTCAGCCCCGTCGAGAATCTCACAGCAACAGGATGGCAATAATTTAGTCCAATTTGGGTATTCTCTAGTCGATACAAGCATTTGTTTTTCTCTTATTAATTCCTGGGTTGATTCGGTCCAGTTTGTATGTCCAGTAAGCTGTGGAACACAGATTACCGAAAACAATCAAAGATAAAACAAATTTAGGCCGATTTTAAGCGTCATTAAATAAAAAAAAACAAGTTTTTTTAAATGAAAGTATGGAGCGATATATAATGAATAGTAATGGTTACGATTGAGCCGGGTCGCTTCGTTGCCACGTTCGTTACCACGAACTGTTTGATGAATCAATATTTTTGCCATATAGTTACAGACTCTGCGCGTCCTGTGTCTTTCTACATGCCCAGTAGGCAAGGGTATATCCAAGAATTTTTCGGGGAGGGGGAGAGAATTCACAAAACTTTAGAAAACGCATACAAATTTATTTAGATCCTTTTTTGTCACGCTTTTATGAGTCGGGCAATAATTGAGGGGGGGTTATCTTTGTAATCCTCCTGGATACGGCCTTGGTTGTAAGTCCAAACTAAGCTGGAAAAAACAATATTTACAGGTCGATTTTAAGGCAAAATATAGAGATACAACCAATCTTAAAATGTGTTCTACTTGGCCCTATTTCATGTCCTGACGGGTACAAGACTATGAGAAGAAAATCATATCCCTTAAAAAAGAGAAAAATTACCATAACAACTCATGCCGGAAAAAGAAGCTCTGACTTTCCGTTTTTTGGTTGAATATGGAAAGAAGTTAATTTTCAAAGAATAACAAACAAGTGGTAATTCTACAAATGGAACGCTGTTTTGAATTCTAATTATGTTTTATTTGCCGTTCTCTTGAACACGTACATTTAGATTTTCTATGTTAAAATTAAGGTTTGAGGCTTAACAGAATGTTATGCTTGGCAAAGCTAGGTTTTTCTGTTCTGCCATAAATAAATAAAATAAACAAAATGTGGTATATTTAGCAATAAAATATTCATAAATAGAATTTACGTTTAAAATTTATCTAAAATATGCACATTTAAAAAATAAAAAAATTACTTAAAATAGAAAGCCGAACAAATTTCAAGACTGTTTTCCAATGCAATTGGTTAAATATGATTTTATCGGTAAAACAAAAACAGGAAATTATTTAAAAATGATTTCAATATGAGTTTAAAATAAAAATAATAAAAGTTTTACTGATCTTGAAACAAATAACATATTAGACAAAAATTGGCGTTAAATCGAATTCAAAAAACTTAAAAAGAGTTTTTACCGTTCAAATCGTTTAAAGATTAAATAAAGTTAATACACATGGCATATCATGTGTATTACTTGTAATTTGATTCTGCTAAAATGTACCTCTTACCTGTGATAAAGTATCACTGGATCTCAGACATAAACGATAAAAATATTGACCAAAATGGGCTAAATCATTCAACCCTTTTTAAGTTGCGTTGTTTTTACCTAGTCAATTCCCTGATTTGCCTGATTACTATGAATTTCATGAGCCAAATTGGATTTTTACCATCTAGTCAGTGACCCAGCCAACGAATATCTAACCTCACAGGCTTCAACGAGCTAAAGAAGGTTTGAGAGATTTATCAGGGGCAGAATTGGTTGCTGAAAACGGATATAGACTGGCAAAACGAAAATTTTGTGTGCCAGAGGAGATATCACCTAATTTGCACAATCGATGACGTCATCAGCTATATTTTCTGTTTTTCGACCTAGACGAGACGTTTGAACTTAGAATTTAAAGCAGAATTAGGCACCGAGAGAGAAAAGAAAAAATAATGAGCACAATCAGATCTAGCCTCTTAACCATACATTATTAAAACATAATTAACTGGTGACATCATAAACCAACTTTCCTGTACTTTCATTGGAGCTATCTTCAAAGGGGGAGTAGCAGAGAAACTTGAGCTCAACCGGAAGGTGGCAACACCTGTGCAACTCCATTCTGTTAGTGGCGTCAAAACAGACGCCACTTGGAATAAATCAAGGTGCACAGATATTGAATCCTAGCCTCAACAGAATTACGATCAAAATAAAAATTAGCTGCTGAAAGAGCTTTTGATGAAAAAAATAGAAAGAAAAATAAATCTAATGAAAATGATCACAAATTATGCATACATTATTCTTTTTCAGGCAAATTATCACACTTTCTAGCATAAGCACAACAAACATCACAAAATCGAGGAAGGCATTTACAGATCTCGATGCACTTTTTGCTACACCAGCAAAAGAGTTGTGAATATTCCGACGGAAGTGATGAAGCATTCGAAACAACAGGAACAACTTCTTATCCAGAAAATTGCCATCCATAACCCAAAGAACTTGGCAGACATGGTCTTGCAATATATGAGACCTTCCAGATTGCAAACTGATAGTAAGGGCGCTTACAATGTTCCACAAACGCCCCCTATATTGGATGTAATGCTTTGAGCTCCTTCTTATGAGGGTACAAGTGTACTCGTAAATCACTGAGAAAAAATTGACTAGGATCCTTTCCATAAGCGCTGATTATCAGTTTTCTTGCAACATCTTGGAAGGAGAACATACTGCCTTCCGTGAAGGTTTCACCTTTCGATCTGTATTGTACGCTGAATCTCCATGTACAGACTGTTCTTCTTGACGACCACTAGGAATGTTTGTTTTCCTTCGTAGGAAAAGTAACTTGTTGTGTCACACCCCGAAATGCAGTGAATGAACGCCAGGTAGTTCAACATTTTGTTCTCTGGAACCAAAGATCAATGGGGACATAATAATTTGGAAACTTCCCGAGAAGTTGAGAAACAATATGATTTCCAGGAAAAATGCTAAGGAGACGTTGAAATTGCTCCACTAGAACCTTAACTACATCACTATCATTAGAAAAAACATTCACCTTTCAACAGCTATTCCTGAAGCAAAGGAAAAGGTTCAGAACTATTCTGGTGTCCGCTTCCTCATGTGCGCTACGTGGAAATTCCTCGAAACTGAGCGAATCAACATCATGACTTAAACATACCGCTCTAATCCTGTCTTCAAATCCTCAGGCCAGCCATACACGCATGGGGTCGACAGTACTTAAGCTGCTTATATGGTACAATCCCTTTGAGTCCCCGTTTCATAGATTATTTTCATCAAATTTACTTTTGGACAATCTTTGTCCAGTTTCCAATCTTTTAACTCTTCAAGAAGGAGTTGACTGTCGAGCAGCGACCATGTAACTGGTGACACCCACTGCAGTCCTTCAGAGATATATTGCCATAATTTGGATCAGTGTGACCAAACAGTCCATCGTACCTGTCACCTGCTATTTCAGGTATCCCTTTCGAAATAACTTTAAGCAGCCGCTTGGCATAGAGTTCCAGAGTTCTATGTTCAGCTAGTGGCTTTTGGCAAACCAGTGGCATGAAGTCGATAAAAAAAGGCCTCAAGCCAATACAAGCAACGTTCCTCTTCGAAGTTTGGGTTTTCAGGCAATTCACGCTAGCCACTGACCTGCGGCTTGCGTGACCTGTGGCTACCGTGCCAAGTCTGGCACGGTAGACGTAAAACTTCTTCGAAGCGCCAACGTAGAATCCATGAGCTCAAAAATTGAAGGAGCATATGAAGTAGCATTTTGGCTTTATGTAATTATTTCTGTTTTTTGTATTTGTATGAAATAAAAATTTGTCTATCTATCTCTAAAACGATTTATAGCTCAGAAAATTTTTAAGTTTTTTCATTCCACTGTTAGTGCTGGAATCTATCCCACACAAGATTCTCTTCACTGTCACAAGCTCCGTAAAAAATGCACTTTATCCAACGACATTCGTTTTTTATCCAGATATTTTTGAAGCAAAGTCAATTGGGGTAACGTCAACTTTTTACAATGCTTCTTTATACCCTTTGACATACTTGGCCACAGCTTCAAATCCTCGGTCCTCAGTTGCAAGTAAGGAGCATGCAACCGATCAACTGGCCTGCTCATTGGTTAATGAATTCATAAGGATTTCTTCAGTTGTAGTAAAGGGGTCTGTGTGACAGTGCAATACGGACACGGCCGTTTTTGCAAGCATCATTTGCTTTTCGGTGCACTTCTAGCTATCTTCGTGATGCGGAGAATCAAACTCTGAAGTTTCATTTATATTAATGAGGTCAAACAAAGCAGAAAAAACTGAAGCAACAAAAGGTATGGTATTAATTTACTTTGCGACTGCTAGTTGGCTTGTTGTAACACTAACCAGACCAGAATTTCCTTGCGAATCAAGATTTATGGGGTGTTCAACAGTATGATCCGATGGCACAAGGTTAAACGAGCCTGGTCACCTTTTCACATTGAATAGGCCTCTTTCAAATAAGTCTTGCACTTCATCCTGCATGTTCCTCATCTCGAAGATGTACTGCATCAGATACTTAGTCTATAGTGTTTGCTTAACAAGAGGCCATACACAAGCTTTACAAAAATACAAAGCTACCTATGACTGCTATTTATTGTCCTAGGCTATCCCAGACGTCCAAAGTATGTCCTTGTTATCATCAGGCCACTGCTGGAGAAGTCTAACAGTTAGTAAAACACTCAGAACCAATTCCTTGGCCTAAAAAAACTAGCTAGCTTTGATGCAGTTAGCAGGAAAATTTTCAATATATACTCAAATGATATAGGTTACATTTGAAATTGATTCTTTAAACTTCTTCAGTAATAAAAAACATTTGAATAGCCGTGATTTAACTAGGAAACCCTCATTAAAATATTTTAAAGAAGAAATCGAGGACAGAAAAGCACAAGCACTAAATTGCTGGTTCCACAAAATTGTTTTAGTTGGACGTCTGCATTACATACTTCTTGTCTCTGTCAGTTAGTCAGTCCTTTATTAGCTTTAAAATCTTTGATTATCAACAAAGTGATGACACCAACGTTCGTGCAATGAGATCGCATTGCTAGGTAACGCTTCCGTGAAATTTATGCCAAGTGCATAAGTATAGCACAAAGAGGGTGTCTGAGCGTGGAAAAATCCGGGTCGCATCGGGGGAGTTAGGGTGGGGGGATAGAAATTGCAAAAAGTACTCAGTACTGCACATAGTATAGCTTTTTCATGCTAATGCTGATCAGCTGAAGAACTTATAAAATCTTAATGCTTGCTAGTGCAGAATTAAGGCAAAGTAATGTGAAAGGTAGGGTGGAGAGATAATACTCCCCCTCCACTCTTGAAATCCCTCATTAGTGGAATTGGATCTGAAAAGCAACTCATGGGGAAATATTCTACCAGACAAAATGCTCAAAACAGCTGCCCAAAATGAAAATATTCACAATCTTTGTTTTTTCCCTATTTCGGCAAATACGACCTTTTTGCAATTTTCGTAAGATATTTTGAATAAGCCACCAGATATTTTTTTTCTGCCTGAGATTCATATTCAAACTTTTTTTCTAGCTCGTTGAAGCCAGGTGACTTTTTCTAGCAACCTTACTTTATCGTGGGTCCTTGACTAATCTCTTGACTAATTCAACCTGGCAGTGCTATTTCTAAACATAAACTGAAGTCAAATATCGTGAGGCCTAGACAAAGGCTCCAATAGTGCTTCTGTATAGGTGTACACAAGTTAAGTGTGTGAGGGAAGGGGTTCAATATTATGATGATAGCGATCAAAATATTTTAAAAATCTATATTCAAGCTAACATTTTTCCAGGAGAATTGTAATGGTGCTAGTTCACGAAAATGTAGAGGGGTGGGCATGTGTGTTTCTCAAAATCTATTGGGGGGATGTTGTTACCACGTTCTGTGGATGAAGGATAACAAATTTCCGAAGATTATCCTTTTCGGCCAACCGTCTGGGGCTACAAAGAAAGCAAGTCGTCCTCGTCTGAAGTCGGAGTATGTCATAAAAGAAAGATCTAAAGGAAATGGGAATTTCCTGGGAGGGTGTAAAGATAGAGGCCTTGAATAGATTAGGTTCGAGAAGGAGCGTGGGTAGTTGTTTTGGCCTCAGGCGGCTTGGGGCTGCAGTGAATTATTAGTAGTAGTAGTTGCAGTAGTAGTATTTAGTGATGCTGCTCAAAAACAAGTATTTTTCAATAAGATACCAAAAAAATGTCAAAATTCAAGGGGACATCCTCCCCACGACCCAATTGATACCTGTGAAAAAATTTCACTCAGATAAAATGTAGACAGGAAATTTCATATTTATGTGAAGGCCTCCGACCATAGAATTGATGGGAAAGGCTTTTAGGAATCAAACAGTTCGTGGTAACGAACTGTAGTAAGGAGCGATCCGGCTCAATAGTAACCAAAACTCTAAAAAATTCAATTTTGATATCAATAGCTACATCAAAAGAATCGCATTTTAATGCTGATTTTAAATATATAAGTTTCATCAAGTTTAGTCTTAGCCATCACAAGATACGAGCCTGAGAAAATTTGCCTTATTTAGGAAAATAGGGGGAAACACCCCCTAAAAGTCGTAGGATCTTAACGAAAATGACACCATCAGATTCAGCGTATCAGAGAACCCTACTGTAGAAGTTTCAAGCTCCTATCTACAAAAATGTGGAATTTTGCATTTTTGCCCGAAGACAAATCACGGATGCGTGTTTATTTGTTTGTTTTTTTTTGTTTTTTTTTCCCCAGGGGTCATCGTATCGACCAAGTGGTCCTAGAATGTCGCAAGAGGGCTCATTCTAACGGAAATGAAAAGTTCTAGTGCCCTTTTTAAGTGACCAAAAAAATTGGAGGGCATCTAGGCCCCCTCCCACGCTCATTTTTTCCCAAAGTCAACGGATCAAAATTTTGAGATAGCCATTGTGTTTAGCATAGTCGAAAATCATAATAACTATGTTTTTGGGGCATGACTTGCTCCCCCACAGCCCCTGGGAGAGGGGTTGCAAGTTACAAACTTCAACCAGTGTTTACATATAATAATGGTTATTGGAAAGTGTACAGACGTTTTCAGGTTTTTTTTTTTGGTTTTGGGGGTAGGGTTGAGGGAGGGGGCTATGTGGGAGTATCTTTCCTTGGAGAAATATGCCATGGGGGGAAAAAATTCAATGAAAAGGGCGCAGGACGAATCTGGTCACGTTGGAAAAAAAAGTCAAATTAAGAGCTTAATATACAATGCTGGGTGTTCGGAGCTTCTCTATTATGGAGTATAATTTGAAAATAACACAACTATACGAGCGATAAAACATATATACCACAACCATAACTCAACTAACAAAAGAACTGCTAAGAGATAACACAACTATAAAGCGAAAACAGGTGAAAACTAACGGGAAAATAAACGAACTAAGAGGTGGAAGGGGCCCAGAGAAAAAATATAATCCTTTTTCAATTTTGAGCCTAACTTCCGCAAAGGAGTAATAATGTCAGAAGCCCCGAAATACCGAATTATTTTCTTTTCAAACAGTTCGTGGTAAGGAACTGTAGTAAGGGGCGACCCGGCTCAAAAGGAAACGAAACTCTAAAAAACAGAATTTTGATGCTAAAAGATACATCAAAAGATTCGAATTTTTACGCTGATTCTAAATATTAAGTTTCAATTTATTTAGTCTTTGTCATCAAAAGTTACGAGCCTGAGAAAATTTGCCCTATTTTGGAAAAAAGGGGGAAACATCCATTAAAAGTCACAGAATCTTAACGAAAATCACACTATCGCATTCGGTATATCAGAGAACTCTATAGCAAAAATTTCAAGCTCCTATCTAAAAAATGTGGAATTTTGTATTTTTTTTGGCAGAAGACAAATCACGGGTGCGTGTTTATTTATTTTTTTTTTTTTTTTTTTTTTTTCCCAGGGGTCATCTTATTGACCAAGTGGTCCTTGGATGTCGCGAGAGGGCTCATTCTAACGGAAATAAAAAGTTCTAGTGCCCTTTTTAAGTGACCAAAAAATTGGAGGGCAAAAAGGCCCCCTCCCATGCTCATTTTTTTCCAAAAGTCAACAGATTAAAATTTTAAGGTAGCCATTTTGTTCAGCATAGTCGAAAACCATAATAACTATGTCTTTGGGAATGACTTACTCCCCCACAATCCCTGAGGGAGGGGCTGCAAGTTACAAACTTTGACCAGTGTTTACATATAGTAATGGTTATTGGGAAGTGTACAGACGTTTTCATGGGGATTTTTTGGTTTGGGGGGTGGGGTTGATGGGAGAGGGCTTTGTGGGAGGATCTTTCCTTTGAGGAATATGTCACGGGGGAAGAAAAATTCAATGAAAAGGGCGCAGGATTTTCTAGCATTACTATAAAAAAAACAATGAAAAAATAAACATGAAAACGTTTTTTCAAATGAAAGTAAGGAATAGCATTGAAATTTAAAACGAACAGAGATTATTACGCATATGAGGGGTTCTAAAAATACTTTAGCATAAAGAGCGAGGTATTTAGCAGGAGATAGATACCTCGCTCTTGATGCTAAAATATTTTTAGTGATTTCAACTATTTATTCTACGGCCTTTTTGATTCAGGGGTCATTCTTAAAGAATTGGGACAAAACTTACGATTTAGTGTAAAGAGCGAGGTATTAACGAGGGTACCAACCCCCTTGTACACATAATAAAAATATAAGAATATAAAAGTTTGCTACGTAAGTTAATTCTTAAGTTACGTATATTTTTTACTAATAAAAACGTTCGTTGAATATTAAAAGTTCTAGTAGCCTTTTTAAGTAACCGAAAAATTGGAGGGCAGCTAGGCCTCCTTCCCCACCCCTTATTTCTCAAAATCGTCTGATCAAAACTAAGAGAAAGCCATTTAGCCAAAAAAAAATTAATATACTAATTTCATTTCAATAATTTATGTGGGGAGAGCCAAAATCAAACATGCATTAATTCAAAAACGTTCAGAAAATAAATAAAAAAAACTAGTTTTTTTAACTGAAAGTAAGGAGCGACATTAAAACTTAAAACGAACAGAAATTACTCCGTATATGAAATGGGTTGTCCCCTCCGCAGTCCCACGCTCTTTACGCTAAAGTTTTTAATTGTTTTAAAAAGTAGAATTGTGGCAAAGAGTCAAACTTTAGCGTAAAGAGCGAGGGACTGCGGAGGGGACAACCCATTTCATATACGGAGTAATTTCTGTTCGTTTTAAGTTTTAATGTCGCTCCTTACTTTCAGTTAAAAAAACTAGTTTTTTTTTATTTAATTAGAGTAGAGATCGTGAAACATTTAAAACAAACGCAACAGAAAAAACTGAATTTGCTTTGGGATACCTCTGGTTTCTGAATTTAAAATTTGTCGTGTTTTGGACCCCGGTCATGGGTAGTCCAGAAATAGCTTCTCAGAAATTCAAAACCCCACAAGGTACCTCCCCCCTAATTTTTGGCTCTTTATTGCGACTAAATAAACACTAAAGGGTCTCGTTCGCTTATCTATCTCGTTTTGCAGTCTTGCAATTGTTCAATTTTCTTTGTTTCATATATGATTGTCCTGCTTTTTGCTTCTTTTTCATTAAGAGGGAACGAGAAAGGGGAAGAACTAGGGAGGCATTTTAGAGTAACCTACGTACTAATTTTTGTAAGATATTTAAGAAGAAAAATATTCAGAATTGCCTCTGCAACGATAATTTGAGTCAGTAGTTTTTTTTATTCCATGTAAGCTAGCTACCCCTTTCCTCACCCCTAGCTTTCCTCACCTCCTACAAAATGTCTCTGACTGTGGCCATTGTTGTAAGCGAATTACGCTGTATATATAATATTATGCTCTATTTAAGATTGTTTGTAGAGTCTTAATGCTGCCTTGGACAGACAACCATAGTAATCTAAAACCAATTAAATAATTAGGAGAGAATAATACACAATATATGAATAAAAAAATACACAATTGATACTATTGACTGGGATGCTACTTGTTTGAAAATCAAATCCTCAGTTTTGAAGTCTTATCCAAGGGGGAAGGGGGTAGCGTTTAAAAAAATCTTATTGTTCTAATTAAACGACCCTTATCTTTCATGAGTCGTTCTTAAGGAATTAGGAAAGAATGTCAAATCTTAGCGTAAAGAGTGAGGTACTGAGGAGGGGGTAATCCCCCTCATATATATATAATGGTTTCTATTTGTTTTAAGCTTCGATTTTGCTCCTTACTATGAGTTTAAAAAACATTTTTTATTTAATGTTTAATTATCTTTTAAATTGTGGCGAGAAATCTGGCACCCTCTCCATGATAAATACCCCGACCACGGGAAATCCCTCTATGGAAAGTTTATCCAACGTAAAAAATTCCCCCTCCTGATAGGAAAATTTTCCTCAGACAATTCCGATCTCGCTGAAAGTTCCCCCAGAATATTTCTTGCAGACGACTCTGGGTGAGAATTTTTCTTTAGCACACTTTCAATTGAGTAAGACTTTAATTTATTATTTTTTTTCCAGCTATGCTGGAAATATACCCCTCCGTAAAATTATTCTGTAAATCCCTGCTCCTCTCCCTCCCCTTCTAGAAGAAATTTGTCCCCGTAGAAAATTCTCCCTGCAGAATTTATCCCTTGAAAAAATTCCCAGTAAAAGTTCTTCCGCGAAGAATCCCCACTGCGGAAAGATAATCTAGGCAATTCCACACCGGCAAAAATTTCCCCAGACAATTCCTCTTAACATCTCTGCTTGTAAATTGATTGGGCAAAGAAAAAGTAAGACAAACTAAAAGAAAACATCGTGCAAGAATTCTGGCAGTGTAAAATTTTCCCTGGAAAGTCTACCCCCCCCCAGAAATTTTCTACCCAAGGAAAATTCTCCCTATAAGAAATCCCCTAGCAGAAAATTCTTCCTCTTCCCTTCTACCAAAAGCAATGTCTTAATAATTCTCAATAACAAATTCTATACGTAAGGAATGAGAAAATTCAATGACTCACATACGTTTCCTGAGAGGCTATGGGGGGGGGGGGGTCATATTATCCCCAAAGGCACAGTTACTAGGCCTTTCAACTACGCAGAAGAAAATGCAGAAGAGCCCTCTCTCGATATTCTAGGACTATTGGTTCAATACAATCACACCCGAAAAAAATAAACATGCATCCGCGCTCTTTCTTCTGGCAAAAAATACCGAAGTCCACATTTTTGTAGATGGGAGCTTCAAACCCCTACAGTAGGGTTCTCTAATGTGCTGAATCTGATAGTGAGATATTTATTTTAATATTCCTTACCTTTTAGGGGTATTTTCCTCTTTTTTAAAAATCTGGTAAATTTTCTCAGCCTCGTAGTTTTTGATGGGTAAGACTAAACTTAACGAATCTTAAACATTTGGATTCAGCATAATAAACGGATTCTTTTGATGTATCTATTGTTATGAAAATTCCATATTTTAAGGTTTCGGTTACTATCGATTTGCATCTCTCCTTATTTACAGATCGTTACCACGAACTGTTAGAAGACAAAATAGTAAAATATGTTCTGTTGGACAACACTAGAATCGTTAAATACGCTCAAAGCGAATCGAGAATTGTTAAACTCCTCGTGTACTCATTTCTGGATGTGCTACCAAAGTGGATATTTAAAAACTGAAAAATAATAAATATCATTTCTCAACATTTTTAATGTTAAAATAGGACCTCCCTAAGTCCTATTTTATACATCAGCAAAATCTGTCTTCCGACAGCCCAAATGTCCTTTCACGACCGAACTGTCCCATCACAACCACGACTTTAACTTTTGTCAAGTACTTAGAAGAAAAATACCTTAATAATTGCATCTGCGTTAAGATCTTCAGAGTCGGGTGTTGTAATTATGCGACGACGACGGGGTATATTATCAAGGTCCTTCATCAACCCGTCTATTTCATCATCTAGGGCACTACGGGTCGGTCCTAGAAAAGAAAAGAAGCCTTGCATAAAAACTTTAATTTTCCCATTGCAAGGTCACAACAGCCAATTTATCCCATCTGATAATCCCAAAAAATCCCATCTGAGTCGTATTGATCTACATTGCACTGCTGACCCTCCCTTTAATAGAAACTTAACAATATTCGGGAACTATCTAAAAAATGTGTCAGATACAACGTGTAGGCGTGGCAGTAACAACACCAAAACAACAGATACGGAAGAGAAACAGGCTGAATTTTAATGTTGTTCTAAATTCAATAGCAAACAAAAAGGGGAATAAAACAGAAAAATATATACAATTTAAAAATATATTTAAATTTAAGAAAACACTTGTTTGTCGTCACTCAACAAGGGACGTATGAAAGCAATGCCGTGCAGATCTCACGGAGTAAAACATTCCTCCCTGACGCAACCAGAGTGTAGAGCTTCCAAAATTCAGCACGTGTCCCTTGTTTGAAACTAGGAAACGCAACATAAATTCTTAAGATTATCACGCTGCATCAATTGATGCAGTTCGTATTTATTTCTCAAATTGCTTAGAAGCTTTGTACGTTCAAAACTGGCTTATCTTAAAGTTTGAGTATTTTATTGTATTTTTTATGTTTGATTTTATTACTATTTTTAATGTATTTATCATATTACAGTTGTTATGTATTTTATTCCTTTAATTCTATACTTCATTATATATTTGTTATTTTGTTTGACACAGATTATGTTTTTAATTTATTATATATTTATATATGTGATAATATATATATATATATATATATATATATATATATATATATATATATATATATATATATATATATATATATATATATATATATATATACTAGCTGTTGGGGTGGCGCTTCACGCCACGCCAACGTCTAGTTGGTGGGGGCACTTCGTAACCCACCCCCCAACACACACCCCCCCGCGCGTAAGTCGTTACGCGCCATATTAGATACGCGCCATTGTAGTTGTGTCCCTGTGTTCCGCCTGTGAATATAGATAGATATATATATGTTTTTAACTACGTAAAACTTGCGAATATACAACATTCTTGGCTGTCCCATTGTCTGTGTATATAAATAGATTGTCACGTTTACCGACTCTTGAACATGCAACATATAATTGTCCATGGGAAAAACAATCTGTATTCAGATCTATACCTCATTGTTCTAATGATTGCCCTTGAGCTTTGTTGATGCTGATTACTAATCGAACATTCCCTGTGTCCCCGTCGTCATTTATATATCCTCCTGTGCCCCCCGGTGTCCCCGTTGTAGTGGTGTCCCTGTGTCCCGGTCGTCATTTATATTCCCTGTGTCCCGGTCGTCATTTGTGTCCCGATGTCCCAGTCTGTAATTTCTCTTTGAATGTTGCGGTCGTCATTTATATTCCCTGTGTCCCGGTCGTCATTTGTGTCCCGGTGCTTTGTTGATGGTGATTGCTAATCGAACATTCCTTGTGTCCCGGTCGCTTTCTCTTTGAGTGTCCCGGTCGTCATTTATATTCCCTACTAGCTGTTGGGGTGGCGCTTCGCGCCACCCCAACATCTAGTTGGTGGGGGCACTTCGCGCCCCCCCCAGCCGCCCCTCGTTTAAGTCGTTACGCGCCATATTAGTTACGCGCCATTGTAGTTGTGTCCCTGTGTCCCACCTGTGAATATAGATATATATATATATATATATATATATATATATATATATATATATATATATATATATATATATATATATATATATATATATATATATATATATATATATATATATATATATATATATATATATATATATATATATATATATATATATATATTTTTAACTACGTAAAACTTGCGAATATACAACATTCTTGGCTGTCCCATTGTCTGTGCATATAAATAGATTGTCAGGTTTACCGACTCTTGAACATGAGACATATAATTGTCCATGGGAAAAACAATCTGTATTCAGATCTATACCTCATTATTCTAATGATTGCCCTTGAGCTTTGTTGATGGTGATTGCTAATCGAACACTCCCTGTGTCCCCGTCGTCATTTATATATCCTCCTGTGCCCCCCGGTGTCCCCGTTGTTGTTGTTTCCCTGTGTCCTGGTCGTTATTTGTGCCCCGGTGTCCCAGTCTGTAATTTCTCTTTGAGTGTCGCGGTCTTCATTTATATTCCCTGTGTCCCGGTGTCCCGGTCGTCATTTTTGTCCCGGTCGTCATTTGTGTTCCGGTGTCCCGGTCTGTAATTTCTCTTTGAGCGTCCTGGTCGTCATTTATATTCTCTGTGTCTCGGTCGTCATTTGTGTCCCGGTGCTTTGTCGATGGTGATTGCTAATTGAACATTCCTTGTGTCCCGGTCGCTTTCTCTTTGAGCGTCCCGGTCGTCATTTATATTCCCTATGCCTCGGTGTCCCGGTCGTCATTTGTGTCCCGATGTCCCGGTCTGTAATTTCGTCAGTCGACAAATATGAGGTCAGTCGACACACAAACATGACGTCACTCAACACACAGACAACTTATTTATGTATATATATATATATATATATATATAGATATATACATTTTATATATTAACTTATATTTTATGTAATTTGAACACGTTTATTAATTATATTTGATTAAAATTATTAATATTACTGTTTCATATGGCATATATAGATTACATCTGATTGCAGAAGAGAATTATTTCCTTTTTTCACGCTTAGAAATAGTTTACAAGATGGAGTTTGGGCTTTAAAAAAAAGTATTGGGAATTTGGGCTATTTGTTAGTTATTCATTATATTTGATTAAACTTATTAACATTACTATAACATATTGCTTATATAGCTTATATACGACTATAGTTGAATGTTATTTTCTTTTTGCACTTTTCAAAATAGTTACAAAATGGAGCTTGCGCTGTTATGATTATTTTCGTTCGAGTGAAGATTACATTAATAGCAGTATATCAGGGAATCTACGTTTTGTCTGAAAATGAGGCACTCTTCATTTTGGCAAGACCCTTTTTAAGGCTTGTGATGTCAAGCAAACAATTCAATTTTTCTGGGCCGGATTTTAAGCCATATTTTGAAATGGCAGTGGTCAAATACGGCTCTGAAGCATGAGCGCTCCGAAAAGCGGATGAAAATTTACTAGATGTTTTCCAGAGAAATTGCCTACGGATTGTTCTGGGTGACCCGGCTGACTGATCATATTTCAAACAGTAGGTTGTACAAAAAGTGTGGTTCAATCCCATCTTCTATGGCTATAATGAAATAAAGGTTGAGATGGCTAGGCCATATTCTGCGGATGAAGGATGACAGATTGCCGAAGAATATCCTTTTTGGCCATCCGTTTAGGGCAAAACGGAAAGTAGGTCTTCCTTGTCTGGGATGGGAGGATATCGTGAGTAAAGAGTTAAACGAAACGGGAACTTTCTGGGAGGGTGTAAAGAGGGAGGCCTTGAATAAATTGGGTAGGAGGTCGAGCGTGCGTAGCTGTGTTGGCCTTAGGTGGCTTGTTGCTGCGGTGATTTAGTAATAGTAGTAGTATTTTGAAATGTTTACTTTTCATTGATGTTCTAGCCCAACCTGGCCCTGGCGAAAAAAAGCGATAAAAGTGACGTTAAAAAGTGAGTGATATAATTAAGAAAAGTCAATGAAACTTGAACTGAAAGCATCAATAAAAACCCATTAAATAAAAATAAACCTATCCTGATGACAATGAACTAAGACTTCTTATGTCGTAGCAGTTAGTTTACAGGGAGGATGTCGCTATAGTAGTATCTGAAATCAATTCTAGCTGCAGTTTGAATAATATTTATTTTTGTTTTTAACAATTTCAAGGGAGGTTGACCCCTCTTGAAGATGGTTATGCGTATTTAGGCTGCATGGAGAGTGGTAAAAGTTAGCTGTTTGTTAGATGGAAGCTAGTATCAGGTTCAGTGAAAAACGTGAGGTAGATAGGTACTTGTCTATTATATAATACACACTAGAGAACTTATATCGTGAAGATGATACAATACCCAGTTTTCTATACTGTTTATACTAAACAATTACCTTCAACTTGTTGGAAAACTGCATTATAGCTATGATGTAATTAAATATTTAGTTGGTAATTGGGTTAGGTTACGTATTTAATATAATGTACTCTGAGTGGCCCCCCTTCCATAATTCCTTGTGGTAGTTTTCATAATTTTGTTAATAAAGTATTGCATTTTCATCATGTTTTGTTTTTTCATTAGCATTCACCAAACTTCAGTTCTCGAGTGTGTGTTATATAATAAATAAGTACCGGAAGATAATTGTCACGATTGACTGGGACTGAGCTTACGACCCGATCGAACTTCTGGGACTGAGCTTACGACCCGACCGAACTTCTGGGACTGAGCTTACGACCCGACCGAACTTCTGGGACTGAGCTTACGACCCGACCGAACTTCTGGGACTGAGCTTACGACCCGATCGAACTTCTGGGACTGAGCTTACGACCCGACCGAACTTCTGGGACTGAGCTTACGACCCGACCGAACTTAATTTTTGCTTCACCGAGATAAATTTTATTCTACTTACTTTCAGAGGGACGAAAAGAAGGTTCATCATCAAAACTTATTTTTGGTCTTCTCCTTGGGGCGGAGTCATTATCTCCATCTGGGCGGCGGTAAGTGTAATCGTCTGCCGGGGGCATACTATAGCTCCTCGATGGAACATCTGAGTTGGCCCTGAAAGTGAACTTCATTTAGTCAAACTTGCTTTCCTTGCTTTCATTTAGTTTACTTGCTTTCCAACCTCCTCCGAATTTCCTGTTGAATATCATTCAAGGATAAAAAGAGAAATTACTCTCCTATAATTTTGTGATAAAAAAGTGGGCTTTAATTTTATTGATGAATGCCTGTGATGTATTTCTGTAAGCCAATCACGTTATTCCAAGCGTCAATGACGTATTTCTGTGAGCCAATCACGTTAATTTCTTAAGCGTACGTCAAAAAAGCAAAGGTAATAGCCCGCTAATTAACACCTGATTAGCTTTAGTGAAATTTTAAGCCAGTAGCGTGAAAAGAAGTTGTAGAACTAGAAAACTTTTACAAGGACGCTCTCTGATTCTCAATTCGTCATCCTAGCAATGTACCAATGTGATCTTTGCAATTTCATATTTATCTTATATAACTGACTCCGTAGGCTATTGACTTTATTTATTTTGAAATGCTTTAATTTTCATCACTTATTTCCACTCAATATTTGTTCCAATATTTCTTGGTTTACTTCACTAAGGTCTCCTGAAAAGTTTTGCAACCATTTCTAAATCCAGCGGCACATAACCTTGAGGGGGGTAACACAAAGCTGAAATGATAAAGGCTATAACTTAGATCAGTTTCAACCTCTTTTGATCTTTCTATTGCTAGTGTCACGTCAGATAAAGCATCCTTCATTTGAACCAGAGAGCACGTTTTATATCTCAAGCCAAGATTAGATCTTCCTTTAAAAAGCTCAGATAAGTGTTTTTTCCCGACTTACCATCGAAAATAAAAGAGGAAATTATATATTCTCTCTATTTCCCTACAATAGAGGTAAATAGTGACGTAGGGAAGTAAATTTTTATTTTTATTCTTAGCTGCAATTTTCAGGATGCAATCATCACATCAGCTTATAAATTTTTTCCCTATTCAAGTGCAGAAAACTCAGATAATACACCACATTGGCCAACCATCACAAAAAAAAGACGGAAGGGAAGCAAAGAAGGAATATGGTTTTTAAGGGGCTTAAATGGGGTTTTGAGGGGCTTTTTCTTAAGGCGCTGAAGAAGAGAGGAGTTTGACCTTTCGAAATACCCGGTTTGTTTCATATCGTATTTTCATTTGCACCTTATTCTTGCTTTTCTTTTATGCGTAGAAAACTCTTTAATTTGTTTACCATGTCTACCTGCGACCTTCTCATGAGCCAAATTAATTATTCTGCTACTAAGACAAATTGGTATACAACCTACTTGTAGGCCAAATTGACTGTTCTGCTACTAATCCAAATTGGTATACGACCTACTTGTAAGCTAAATCGGTTGTTCTGCTACGAATCCAAATTGGTATACGACCTACTTGTATACTAAATCGGTTGTTCTGCTACTAATCCAAATTGGTATACGACCTACTTGTAAGCTAAATCGATTGTTCTGCTACGAATCCAAATACGACCTACTTGTATGCCAAATTGGTTTTTCTGCTACTAACCCAAACCGGTCGTTCTGTCACTAAGCCAAATTGGTGTAAGACCTACTTGTAAGTCAAATTGGCTGTTCTGCTGCAAAGACAAATTGGTTGTTCTGCTATGAAGCCAAATTGGTGTACGACCTACTTGTAAGCCAGATTAGTTGTTCTGCTACTAAGCCAAATTGGTTGTTCTGCCACTAAGCCAAATTGGTTGTTCTGCTACTAAGTAAAATTGGTTGTTCAAACACTAATACAAATTGGTATAACACCTACTCGTAAGCCGAATTGGTTGTTTTTATTCTTCCGCTTTTATAATTTCAACGTTCATGAAACTGATTGACAAAACTCCGAAATTCAAAGAAAAGTAAAAAGAAATTTAAATGAGGAAAATTTTTCAGCCATTGAAATAGATTGTGATGCTTAAGTTCAATCCTCTTCGTTAGCTGAAAACTTATCTTGTTTGAATTTTTTCGCTTCTCTACAATTTCTCAAAATTCGTCAATATATTTCTGAGACCCTGAAATAAGATATCTAAGTTGACTTCTGAATAACTCATATGTAGGCTTGAGCAGATATTCTTCACCAAGGAAAGATAGAAAGCTTTTCAAGGTGATGTAAAGATCTAATCAAGAAAAGATGTAAAGACTTAACAACGGGCCAGCATTCAAGGAAGGGGGATTGGACGGTTTGAATCTCCCCATCCATTGAAGTGTTTCTCCAAATTGTTAGTTGGTCTTAAAAATACTGGGGAAAAAAAGTTGTTTCTGCTAAAAATCTAAAAAATATTTCCTAACTGATAAATAGATCTTTAAAATTTAGGTAAAACAAACCTTTATTTGACAGCTCTTGACAAAGTCCACGGGAAGTATATCCATTCTTCTTTATTCTGTTGGTGACTTCCCCCCCCTTAACGAAATTTCTTTTGGCAGCCCTCCTAATAAAAGTTCTGGATACGGATCTGGTTAATAAAAATAATTACATACTTTCACTTCCACAATCGTAACCTAGTTACAATCACTCCATCACGTATTCAGGCTCTGATTCGGCTTCTGAAGAGTAGAAAAGCGCAAGGGTCTGATGGTCTTCATACCGAACATTTGATTCATGGAACCCCTAAATTATTTGAACACCTTGCAATATTGTTTCAGGCATTGGTTGCTCGACAATATTTACCGGATGTATTGTGTGAACGTATTGTAACGTGTGTTTTAAAGAAATGTAAAAATCCAAAATCATGTGATTCATATAGACCAATTACAGTATGCTCAGTCTTATGAAAACGATTTGAAAAGATATTATATAGAGAAATTAGTCGTAAGTATGACCATGGGGACCAAAAGTTTAGGTTTTGTGAAGTTGTTAGTGTCCAAAATGCCCACGCAGCTTTTCTTGCGATTTTTGAACGTTATAAGCATTCGAAGAAGAATCTTTACATTTGTGCTATTGACATATCTAAAGCCTTTGATAAGATTCTACATTCCCAAGTGATTTTATCTCTAAGTGGCAATGAGCCTTTTATTTGTACATGTCTGTTGACATGGTATCGAAAAGCATCAATTCGCGTGCGAGTAGAGGCCCATGTTAGTAACCGTAATTAATGTTCGTCGTGGAGTAAAACAAGGCTCTGTGCTAAGTCTTGTGATTTTTAACAATGCTATCGTTCGGCTACTCGCCATTTACCGCCACATCTAATTGAGCCATATGTAAGGCATAAACCTGTGTTGCAAGACTAAATGATGAAATCAAAACAGTTTTGTCCTGAATGCAGATTACGGGTTACTTCAAACGCAGTCAAATGTGTTAATTGCAGTTCTTGGTTCCATGCAGGGACTGAAAAGTGTGCTAGGATAGAAATCACTAGTTGGAATAACTCCTGGATGTGCCTAGATTGCTCTACTAAGTCTAAGGTAAATTGTACTTCTTCTCCAGTGCTTTCTATCTCCTCATCCGGAACTTCTCCGACACCCCGTACCCCTGTTGAAAGAAGAAGGATTCTTAGCATTCTAAGTGATCTCAGCAGCCCTAAACATTTTCCAGACACTCCGCTCAGCCAGTTTCCTCTATTAACTGAAGAACCAACCGTTTCTAACAAGGCTGGCACTAGTTTGTGTGATCCTACAATTTCCCTTGTCCCTCCCCAACGCCGAGGCTGTTCTGAAGGGAAAACAAATGCATCTTGTCAAACAATTGACTGTAGCATTGATAAATCAGTTCAAACGGACACTGTCCCTACACCCCCCATCTTACAACTAGATATTACCAAAATCTTGGTTATACAAGAAAAGCTAACGGATGCATTAACTTTCATCTCCAATTTTTTGACAATTCACCAAAGCGATCTAGCAAATCAACCTGCATATAATTCCATTTTGAATGTGGTTAATAACACTTTCATCTCTGACCATAAAAAAAGTGCAATGTCCATAAACCAAATGAATATTGATGAAGGACTTAGAGGATTAAATCCAGTGATACCTGTCACAACAAGTGACACAAATCCGGAAATTTTCATTGAACTCAATCCACCCTTGATACAGGCTAATTATAATGGTAGCCTTGATTACCACATTACAGATGCTCAAAAACGTGTGGATATTAACAAGGTGAATAGCCTGCGTAATAAGACTGTCTCTTCTGATAATAAACTAAAATGTGCTAATATAATCTTGGCAGGTTCTTGCCAATTAGGAGACAATTGTGTATTTGAACACGTTTTTTCTTCAACCAAGCTCCAGCCAAAAAGTGTTTTCGAAAATAGAATTAAGGCAAATTACACTAAAAAAAATTAGCTCAATGATTTTCAGCCAAGTGCACCAACAAAGTTCCAGCAAAAGAGTACCAACAAAAAAAAAAATGTGATATGCAAACATTTTAATCATAATCGTTGTAAATTTAGTAAGCAGTGCAAATTTTTACATATATGTCGTAATTTTATTTCAGGTAGTTGTGGTTCCGTTAAGTGCAGTTTTGACCATGTGAAGCTTTGTCCAGTTTTAGCTTGTAATAACAAATATTGTAGTTTTGCCCATGCACCAAAATTAAATGATGTTAATTCTTCTCCCTGGGGCCCTGTTCCAGTGTCCCTGTCCAAAGATAAAAATTGTAAGAGCCACTCATCTCCCTTCCGCCGTCCTTTTTTAGTGCACCGCACTCAAGCAAAAATTCCTCATCAAAGTTCATCAGGCACAGCTCAAAAATTGACAAACCCTTCCCGATCCCGAACTCTCCTCCCTTATCCTTTGCTACCTCCTCCCCCACCCCGCACACAGAAGTCCTATTTCCTCCCCCCTCACAGTATGCTGCCCTGTACCCTCCCTACTCTGCCACAAACCAACAATTTCTTGACGGACATGAATCACTACTCCCAACCAGGCCCCCTTTCCCAGCACTTTACGAAACCCCACCCCCAGTCCATTCGTTTTATCCCTCGTGCCTACCCTGTCAACGTGACTCAGGTCTGAGACTTTTTAATTGTCTTACAATGAATCCTAATTGTTCTCCTCGTGCTTCATCCATATCATTGCCCGTCCCCCCACCCCCAAATCCCCAAGATAAATCCTTTTCTTACTCTAATAATTCATCTTTCGATGTTGACCCTAATAGTCATCCCATAAAAGTCAAATGTGCTCCCTTGGTCCCCTGTTCTGACTACATTAATCTGGCACCCGCTAAGAATCCCACCACGCCCCCTGTACCCATTTGTAATTTAAATAAAGTTAAGTGTAAAAATGGTACCTTTGCAGGTCGTTTTAAATTTCCCACACTTTTGTTAAGCAACGCTGAAAGTCTTAATTTTGACAAACTTAATGAATTAGACTCCTTTTCTAAAATATATAGATCAGACATAATCGCTATTACTGAAGTACACGCTCAAAATACACACATGTTAAAAATGAATAATTTCACCCAGTTTATTAAACTCAGACCCGAAACCCACCCTCTGGGTAAGAAAGGGGGTGGAATTCTTTTCTTTGTCCGTAATGATTTTTATCCTTCAGAAATATTAGTTCCTTGTCTTACTCCCTTTGATGAAATTTTGTGGGTTTGTGTTCGACCTAAAGTCTTACCACGTCCTTTCAACTTGATTGTCCTGTGCTGTTTTTACTACTCTCCTGGGCAGAGAGCGACTGAAAAAATTAATTTTATTGAAAAATTGCATGGTAGTGCCGACTATGTACTATCTAAATACCCAAATGCTGGAATTTTCCTCTTAGGTGATGCAAATGAATTAAAACTTGAGTCTACATGTAATACTTTTAGTCTAAAACAAATTGTAAAAGTCCCTACTACCAAAGGCAATTCTACTCTTGATTTAATATGCACCAATATGTCAAATTTCTACAGACCCGTCACCATTCTTCCCCCTCTCGGAGGTAGTTACCACTTTAGCCTACTCCTATCTCCACTAGCTACAATTAAACATTCCTTTACTATTACTGAAACCGTCTTTAGACCTCTAATTGACTCAGGACTCTACAATTTTGGCTCTTGGATCACTAGTGAAAATTGGTCCCCTGTGTACCAAACAAATGATGTCGACTTCAAGGCTTTGTCCCTCCAAAGTTTATTGAGGAATAATTATGAAGCCCATTTTCCGGTGAAAAAAATTAAAATATGCTCTACCGATAAACCTTACATTACTGCGACTTTTAAAAAACTAATAAGGAAAAAAATCAATTTGTTCAAGCAAGGACATATCTCACAGGCTAATGATCTAAGAAAGTTCCTGAAGAGAAAATTGAGAAAGGCAGCTTCTGGGTATTACAATAGTAAGGTTAAGGATTTGTATTCTAACAAACCCAAACAATGGTACAGGAAAATCAAAGAGATTTGCGGAAAAAACCCTGTTGAAGTTAATTTTCATCTCCCTGAGCCCCCTTCCAAGATAGCCAACGATTTGAACCTGCATCTTGCGTCCATAGTTCAAAGTCTCCCCCCTTTCACTGGCTCAGGTCAAACTATTCCTCCCTCCACCTCTTTCCCCCAAATTTCTCCCTCTGATATTATAAATAAAATCCAAAAGCTCAAAAAATCAAGTACTTGCCCATTAGACATCCCAATTGACTTGATTAAAGCCTTTTCAGACACAATTGCTGGACCTTTATCTGATATTTTTAACCAAATTACAAAATCTGGTAAATTCCCAAGTTGCTGGAAACTTGGTTTTATAACACCCATCCCAAAGAAATCTTCCAGTCTGACTATAACCAACATACGTCCTATTACACTTACTCCAGTTTTTTCTAAGCTTTACGAAGGGTTCCTTTGTGACTGGCTTAAAATTAAAATTATACCACGCATTGACATCCGACAGTTTGGTAATTTAAGAAAAACCTCCACCACCCATTACCTTGTACACTTGATTCACACGATCCTAAGTGAACTAGAGAAACCAAATGTTTGGCTAAACCTTGTTTTAGTCGATTTCCAAAAAGCGTTTGACTTAGTTGACCACACTATCCTAATTCGTTTACTACATGATAACTTTGAAATTGACCCACTCTTAGTAAATATTGTTATATCGTTCCTTTCAGACAGATCACAAGTTGTAAAATACAAAAATACCTTCTCTAACCCCCTCCCTAGGTACTGTGGAATACCTCAAGGAACCTTATTGGGACCACTATTATTTCTTGTCATGATTAACGAAATTGGCAAGGAGTTCCCCCAACGATGGAAATATGTTGATGACTTGTCGATCCTTGAAGTATGTCATAGGAATATTAAAAGTGACCCTGTTGAAATCCTAACCCAATGTTCGGATGAATCCAAGAATCTAAATATGACAGTAAATCCCACTAAATCACAGATAATGACAATAAACTTCTTGAAATCTACTCCTGCTTTTTGCGATCCGATCCCAAGCGAAATGCTAGTGAAACATGTTAAGCTTCTTGGTGTCACAATTTCTAATGATCTTAAGTGGGAAACACATGTATCCAACATTGTTAAACAAGCAAATGTTTCACTATCCATTTTTAAGCTACTAAACAAATTTAATTGTCCTAAGATACATTCCCTCCGTGTATACTTATCCTTTATCAGACCGTTATTGGAATATGCATGTCCGGTCTGGCATTCGCAACTTTCAAATGAACTTAGTGACAAAATCGAGTCGGTCCAAAAGCGTTCACTCAGGATCATTTACAAAGAAGGCAAAATTCCATACTCCTTCCTCCTTAAAGCTGCGCGCATTACCACCTTAAAAGAAAGGAGGGAAAAAATTTGCCTGCTTTTCGCTAAATCAGTCATTTCCAATCCCCGCACTGAGGACTTACTCCCTGATTTTCACAATCCCATTAGACTCCGACTCCCCCGGTCAGCCTCCTTAGCAATCCCAACTTACTCTCCGATTCATGCTGTTACAGAAAGGTTTCGCAAAAGTTTTATACCATTTATTCTGAAACACCTTAATAATAATTCATGATCATGTAATTGCCAAATTCCCCTTTTTACTGCAATGTTTTTGTAATTTAATTGTTAAGTTTATCTTTGATGATTTATTCTTTGAATTTGCTTTATCTTTGATGATTTTGCTTTTTTAATTCCTTTTAATTTTAAGTGTTTGACTTAATGTACTATTTTGATTTTTTTCTTAGCTTTTAGTGACATATAAAGCGAATTCGGCTCTTTAGAGCTTGTGATAGTTCTTTTGCAAATAAATCTTATCTTATCTTATCTCTGATGACCTCAAAGGGCTACATAAAGCTATAGACAGTGTTAGCGCTGTTTTAAACGGAATCGGACTTTCACTTGCCACTTCTGAAACAGAACTTCTTGTTTTTGGTTCGGGCTCCCAACAATCCCCAAATGCGACTATTCAAGTTGGTCCTACTACTGTATGTGCGTCTTCTTCACTCAAGTATCTTGGTCTCCCATTTGGGAGCTCGATTAAAGCTACTAGAACACTCATTATAAACTCGCTGAAGGAGAAACGGAGAAAATCATATGGGTTGCTTGCTAGGGTAAAAAACCAATTTGATAAACAAACACTGGGTCGGCTACACAATTCTTTTTTTGCACCGCATGTATTTTTCCGGATACTAGTGTGGCGATTATTTTCTCAAAGTGAGTGTAAACAGATCCGTTCAACATTTTTTCGGCTTTGCAAAAATTTTATATGTATACCCATTTGGATACGAAACAGTTACATTTCTAGGTGCTATGGATTGTTTGAAATATGTGAAAAAATGTATGTAATTGCCACCATATTCCGAGAGCGTTGCGACAGAATTGTTGATTTTCCTCTTGCATGCATTCTGAATTAAATATGTATTACTAGTGTTCGAACTATAGTTCATGTTTTTTCTCTTTTTGTTGTTATGTGAGTGTTTTTTACTTTTCTTTTTTCTTTCTTAATTAACTCCTCTATGATACATTTTTTGTACAGAGGGTGTCAATAAATTAAAATTACTGTTTTTTATGTGTTTTGCTTTTAGTTGATGGTAGACTTACGATGGATTTAACTTGCATATGATAAGTCACACAAATATACGCTCCGAGTACAAAGGACACTAAAGACATAAATATATATTTTTTTTTATTTATTTATTGACTGAGCGAAAAATTTATGCCTTAGGAAATAAGAATACGTCGGGAGCTAAATTTTGAATGAAAAAAAAATGTGCAGTTATGCAGTTTTCAGTAGTAGGGGTTTCCAAATTAAAGAAAAAGAAAAGAAAACATACACCAAAAATCAGCAATAACTAAGATAAAAACTTATGGCACCAATAAGCTCAAGAATGATGAGCTATACTGCTGATGAGTTTCCCTCCTTGCCACACAAAGACAAAGAGGACCACCTGCATACAATGGACGAGGTTTGTGGTATGCTGATACCTGACAAATCAAAAGAGATGGTTCTTAGAAAGAATGACCACTCCCCTAGTTTTCAAACTTGTCCAAATGTTACTATATTAAAGAAAAAGCTGTCTTCTGAATCAAAAGGGTGACCTTTTGGCTTGGCTTTGCCTTGTCTAGGACAACTTGAATTAATAGAAAGACTTTCTCCGTTGATTCAACGACGATGATTTATTTTGTAGTTATTTTATTTCATGTACTTTTCTCTTTTTTTTGTCTTTTTGTTGTTGTTTTTCTTTTTTTGATATTTTTCTTTTTAATATATTATTATTTTTTAACGTAGCCTACACACGAGATAGAAAAGGGTAAAAATGCCCAATATATCTGTATAGAAAAAAAAATCAGGGAAATACCCACGAGAGCCCTCCCCCATCCTGAAATACGAAAGTTGTCAACATTCTTGGACACTTGTTAAATCATCTAATATAATTGGTTTATTTATCATTGGGCCCTCTAATATTTTATTTTACTACTGGCCCCTCCTTAATCCCTACCCCCCCCCCAAAAAAAAATATAGATATGCATGAAAATATCAAATGGACTATAAAAACAAAAAAAAAGTTGGGTTTTAAAACAAAAAGTGAATTTCCCTTAAATTTTCCTGGAAAAGACAATGATAATATTGAATATCTTGGCTTTTATCATAAATCAATCAAACAAATGATTTGGTTTAGATTTTATTGTTTTACTTTTTAAAGTTTGTTGTGCCGACACAGTGAGCGTGGTTTGGTGCTTTTGTTTCATTTTAAATTTGATTCCATAGAATTTTGATTAAATTCTTGGGGTTCGCTAACTTTTTGCTATTTTCGCTCTTTCTTTTTACTGAACTATATTTTCTTAGTTGTTTCGAGTCTCGTACTTTTGACCTGTTGGAAGCTCTTTATTGATATTGAGGTTTTGTTTTTACTTAGTTATGGTGTGCAATTTTAAAATTTGTTGTTTTTTTCTTGATTTTACATAACTGGGTTTTGCTTTTACGCTTGGCTTTTTTGTGTTGGAGCTTTGTCTTTTTCTAGCTAAATAGTTTTGTTTGGTTTTTATGTTCTTTTCATAATTAGTTTTGGTGTTTTTCGATATGTTATTTTGGTCCTTTTTTTACTTCTTAGAACTAATTTCTTTATACTGAAACGGATTCGGCGTTCAATTCTTATAATTAGTTATTTTTTTGTACTTTTTTCTTTGCTTTTTATCTAATCGTGTGTCGTCCTTAATTTCTATTTCTTTATGATTATTTGTTTTTAGTAAGAAATAAGATTATTTTTTCTTAATTGGTTTTGTTTCTTGCTTTTTGTTCAATATAATTTTTTTTCTCTGTTTTGTTCCTGCTTTTGGTGTCTAATTTAGGATATTTTTAATCTTTACTTTCTTTTTGTTTAATTAGCTGATTTTTCGGTTATGAATTTGTCAAATTTCTGTTACTTTTGGATTTTGGTTCGCAAAAAAATTCTCTGAACTTAATTATTTATTCGATGCTCATGTTTTGAATTTATAACTTTTTCCATTGTTATTTTTTGTAATTTATTTCGGTCTGCTATTTTGGGTTCTATATCCCTCAACTAATATTAATCTTCTAAATTGTTTTGTTTTACTGGTTTCTGCCTTGCAATTTTGGGGATATTTATTTCTTCTTATATTTTTAATTGATTGGGATATGATGAATTCATTTACTTTTTTTTATAATTTTGGCTATTTAAACAATTTTGCTTCTGTATAGTTTTGTAGGACTAATAAAAGGCTTTACAATGAATAAAATAATGGTTATACTTTATTGAAGACGTGTTAATAAAATCAAATAGCCATGTCCCTTCGATTTCAATAAAAAAAATTGTATATTTTAGCAAGCCAATTACATATACAAAAAAAATTATCTACTAGTCCCATATTAATAAAAAAAAGAGAGCATTAAGAGATTAAGCAAAAGTAAAAGCGTAAAAAAAGTAAACCACTTTTAAAAAGTAAACAATAAATTCATCTCAATGGAAAATAGGAAAACATTACAAAGCCAAGCATATTAAAACTAATTATGTAGACAAACACATAAGAAATTAAAAGTAAACATTGTTTAACTAGAAAAGGTCAAAAGCTGCAACGCAAAATAAAACCCGAACACAAAGACCAAAAATCAATTATGTAAAACCATGGCAACAGAAAATGAACAAATGCCCAAAAGTACACGCGAGAGCTAAGTAAAAACAGAACTTCAGTTTCAACTGAGTATGTCAAACAAGCCAAAACGCAAGACACAAACCAATTCAGATAATAAACCAGGGAGAAATAAATAGTTGAAAGTAAGTAAATTCGAAAACTTTGACAAATGGTCCAATTGATTAGAATTTAAAATAAAACATAATAATCAAGCTACACTGCTATAGCCAACTAAGTACAAAAGACTTCAAAAAAGCAAAGACAAATATAATCTGAATCAAAACTATTCAGCTAGTTAAATTAAAACAAGCGCTTATATTTTTCAGTTCTTCCCCTTTCAGGCTATCCTCTGGGAAATTTTCAAAAGCCTGCAGCGTATATTTCAAAATTTAGCTTCAATAGTTTTATCGCAATGGCTATAAAATATAGGTAATTCTTTGGCTGTTTTGCTTTGCAAAAGCGTATTGAATAGGTTTAGACCCAATCCCCCCTTGCCATTCTACATTTGATATGTGATTGAATAACTTCAAAATAAATTGCCAGTGTTAGCTCATTAAAGACTACCTTTTTACTATTTATGTTTGCCAAAGATAAGCCAAAAATTTGCTCTTTTACCATAGGGGATAGGTTTTGTTTTGTTATAATTACAAGATGGAAAAATTTGAGACATAGAGGGCTGATAATTTTTTCTACGAACAGCCCCTTTCTATTTACCAAGCACCCAAAGACCGCAAGCCTTGTCGGAACCAAGCAGGTGTTGGTAATTCTTTCAACGAACAGCCCCTTTCTATTTACCAAGCACCCAAAGACCGCAAGCCTTGTCTAAACTAAGCAGGTTGTCTTTTATTTGTCTTTTATTTGTATTATATAAATTTGAGACATAGAGGGTTGGTAATTCTTTCTAGGAACAGCCCCTTTCTATTTACCAAGCACCCAAAGACCGCAAGTCTTGTCGGAACCAAGCAGGTGTTGGTAATTCTTTCTACGAACAGCCCCTTTCTATTTACCAAGCACCCAAAGACCGCAAGCCTTGTTTAAACTACGCACGTTGTCTTTTATTTTTTTGCTTGGTAACAAGGAAGACCCTTAACTAATTAATGTTTCATTTTTTTCAAGGTTTAACATGACGACACTGTTGAAAATGTGATACTGCCTTAAAAACTTCATAAGATTGAAGAAACGAAAAGAAAGATCATATGAAATTGGTATAACAGAGCTAATGCAGGAATAGACCTAAGATGGCCCCAAGGGCAAAAATGCTTTTTTTCTTTTGTCCTTGGTACTCAAATTTGTATTTGATCATTGAACAGTTTGAAAAGGATAAGCAAAAATATACGCGCATGTCACAGCGGATAGATATTGCTGTGTCATAGTTGTGAGATGAAAGTTTCAGACACTGAGGGCTGGTAATTCCTACCACAAACAGCCCTGTTTGTCAGTTCTATTGCATTATTTCAAGTACTTTATCTGATTCCTTAGTCCTCATAGCTAGAAACTAGGGAGTAGTAATGCCATAGGCACTTACAAGACACCCATAGCCACTACTCTTTTCTTCTTCACTACTCTTCACTACTCTTTTCTTCTCGCTGTTCAAATAAAGAAAAAAAGATCAATTTTAGTTTATAGGGTTAGTTTTGTAGGAAAATAGCTAAAAACGTTTTAGGAATGACAGTTTATGCCACAGGGCACCACAGGCCAGCCGCAATGCTAAAGTAGCATGAACTGCCTTGGACAATGGTAAAGACAATGGTGAATTTTACTTTATAAGGATATTTTTATAGGAAAACTATTGAAAATACCTATGTAGTGATGGTGGGTGCCACAGAGTTCCATGAGGCAGCCGCAGTGACACGCTTGCGTAAAATGCCATGGACTATCATGTTACAATAATTAAATAGTAAGTGGCCGTTGTTCCGATTAAAATTAGTTTATAAGGTTATTTTTTGTAGAAAATTGCTAAAAATGATTTAAGAATGATAGTGTGTGCCATTTGAAGGCCACGGGGCAGCCAAGGAGTGCCAAGGTGGTGTGAACTACCTCGGACTATCTCATTTTAACAATGAAATGAAAAGTCCAATAAGAACCATAGAATGTACGAATCATTTTTGAATGCATGTAAGTAAAAGGCCAAATCCTTAAAAAACAGGGAAACTGTGCACAGAATCTTTTCTTTTGCAGTTTTCATATAACTAAAGCCTCCAATTAACATCAAAAAAGCTCATTGCGTAGAATACACTCCCAGGGTAACACAGAAAAGCAAAAGTGAGGTTATCGATTTTAAGCAATTACATAACTATGGTGTAACATCAGGTGGCTTGCGTTCTCAAACAATGGATAGGAAACACACGATTCATAGCTTTAGCGATCCAAGCAAAAATCTTGTGAATTCTCCGATTGGGAATCAGCCTATTTCACATAGTTTATTTCTTGGAACATGATATTAGCAATGATATGTTTTTTCAGGTGGTTAACGTGTCACTTCATTGGGGAGATCCCTGGTCTTACGTTCAATTCCTACAGCGGACCAAAAAACATGCTTTGTCGCTATTGGATTATAAAGGTTCCTTGAGGAAAAACTTGAAGAAAAATCTCGAAACAAAAAAATCTTGAAGAAAAAGGAATCTCAAAGAAAAAACGACTTAAAGAAACAAAATATCAAAAAATTTCATGAGAAAAAAAATCTAGAATAAAAATATCTCGAAGAAAATATTTGGAAGAAAAAATAAACCTCGAAGAAAAAAGATGCCTTGAAGAAAAAATCTAAATTATTATGTAACACCCACATGTACGAAATGCGTCATCCTTATTTAAAACCAGGGGTTCCCCACTTGACTGGCCCCTAAAGAAACAAGTCTTGAAGAAATCTTGAAGAAAAACTTCTTGAAGAATAATGTCTTTAAAACGCTTGAAATGTCTTGAAACGTCTTCTTGAAGAAAAATATCCTGAGGAAAGATGTATTAAAAAACGTTAAGCAATGTCTTAAAATAGCTTGAAACGTCTTAAAAAATGTCTTATTGAAATCTTAACGAAGGCATCTTGATGAAAAGCGTCTTGAAATCTCTTAAAACGTATTGACAAATTTCTTGAAGAATGCCTTGAAGAAAAACTTCTTGAAGAAAAAGTCTTACAAAACGCCTTGAAATGTTTTGAAAAGTCTTGAAAAAATGTCTTGAAGAAACAAGTCATACAGTATTACCTCAGTCCTCAATAAATTTGCATAGGTAAGCAATACCATCTCCTAAATTATACATAACATACAGGTGCGTCTAATCAATAATACCAACGTCTTGAGGGAATCGCTGTTAAACTTCTTCGCGATTAACGATGAAAAAGAAAAGAGCAGCGGCTATGGGCGTCAGGGAAGTGCCTATGGCATTATTACTCTAGGGTAGTTTCCCCCCTCCATTAGTTTCTCCCTTTGGCCTGAAGTATTTGCTTGAGAAGTTAAATTCGTATTTGCGCTGGATTGAAGGCAACTTATTTATTGCAATGTTTTTTAGATATATGGACTTTTCAATTTACAACAAAAAAAAACTTTGGATTAAAAATATTTTGAACTTTCGTTTAAAATGTGCTTGAGAAATATCTAACCATGTTCTCATGCTAAATCGATCTAAACTTTCATTTTATAAGGACCTTTATCAATGGTCATAGCCAAATGACCTTTCGTTTGATAATTCTTTTGATATTTTTAACGTTGTAATTAGGTATTACGTTAGATTGTATTGCAATACTCAGATATTTTCTGTTAATTCTATCGTATATAATTTTCATTTAAAAAAAACGTTTCATCTCAATATATTCAGAATACGTGACTCTTTCAGCTCTAAGTCAGCTCTCTCTAAGCTTATTTGAACTCCCCAGGCCCTAAGCAACCTCTTTATTGTGATGGGGCACTAGTTTTAATTGGGAGTTTTTTTTTATCTCAAGTAAGTTGCTATTTACTCTCAAGAGA
>NC_088868.1:36974500-37174637 GCF_032884065.1 Artemia franciscana
AGTTATCGACAGATTGCTCTGTCGGTAAACGTTGAACTTGGATTTAAAAAACAGAAAACAAATACACTTTTTTTTTACTAAAAAGTTCAAAATTAGATATGACCAGCAACCAAACGATTTATTAAAGCAGTAAGAACAGTGGCAATCAAATCTTGTTGAATTGGATATGCACAGTTAAATATTTTTTACGAAATTAGGGGATTTAGGGATTTAATTTTTAATGAAAAAGGTAGGTGTGTCGCTTTTGGAAGCAGCCCTTCATCAAATAAAAGAAAGCATGTGGATAAAAATCTAGTAAAAAAAACAAAAAAAAAACAAACAAACTAAAAAGTGTGGCCCCCTAACCTAACCCGACAATGCTTAAGAAGGCCTGGATTTCTCTGAAGGATCTAGCCTGTCCTTAGGAATCAACAGATTGTTAATATTTGAAGTTTTACGGACAAAAAGTGCTGTCAACTTTAAATTATTAATTTTGCTTATTGCGTGGTTAAGTGCGACCACATTGATGAAAATATGATACTGCACTAAAAAAAATTCGTATATATATATATATATATATATATATATATATATATATATATATATATATATATATATCGCTTCTCGGCCTTTGGCTAAGATCCGCGTTGTTTTAGTCTTTCAATTCTACTGGCCGTCGTCTCGTTTTAGTTTTCTTTTTGTAGAGTTTTATCTCTCTTGGTTGTTTATTATTGTTATTATTATGATTCTTTATTACCTATTTATATTCTTGCCTCTATCTGTTTAAAGCATTACCGACTTACCTTTTGTCTTATAAATTTTTCCTAATTTCAAATATACAAATATACCTGCCATCTTAAAGCACATAACAAAGGTATCAGTCGCAGAAGGTCGAAAGTTATTGAGCTAAAATTCTGGATGACCAGTTGATTGAGACTATCAAAAAGCTTTTTATTCTAGCACTTTCTATGTTAGGGTCTAACCTTAGGTCTAATAGAGTTTTTCTGATTCTAGATACTCAACGAGATTGCCCAGAACAAAATAAAGATTTACGATTTCCCCAGAGATGATTGATGAAGAAGCCAATAAGGTACAGAAGCCATTGAGGGAGCGTGTTCCTTTTGCCGTGGTGGGAGCCAATCACGTTTTTGAAGTTGAAGGAAGAAAAGTTCGGGGAAGAAAATATCCGTGGGGAATCGTGGAAGGTAGGATGGTTTATGCAGTTTTTTCCAGGGGCTGGGGGGGGGGGGGGTCCATATTTTTTATTGTAATTTTTTTTAGCATTCTAAAAAGAAGGTGTTATGGTAACATTAAACACATTTGTGAGATGAAAGTTTTAAATACTGATCTAGCCTGTTATAATTTGCCTATAGAGACTGCAAATAAATCTGTTTAAATTTAGCATCAAGTAATAAAAGGTCACCCTCATTCTTGATAATTTACAAGTGTTATAAATGACAGTTCGTTGAAAAAAAAGAAGTTTTTATCCGATAACCTGAACAATTAACGAATCTACAACCTAGATTTTTTTTGTTGACCCCCCCCCCCCCCTGGAAAAAATCCTGGATACGCCCTGCATACACCTAAACAATGCTTACCTAAAAAACTTTTTCGCATGCTGACCAATGGTCTGCGTTGCGCAGGTACCGATCTCCTGTTGACATTTCCGTCAAAACAATTCCGTCAAGGTAAATATTGGTAAATTGGTAAAAATAAAGGTAAATATTGTAGAGCACACATATTTGAAATCACACATAATGCACAAAGTAGCGTGTTTTAATTTTGACCCTAAGAATACTGGAAATGATTAGAAAGCTAAAAGGAACTGGTCCTACAGTGTGTCAAATGGATGCAGAACTTGGGTTTCGGGTTTGGGTTGTCAGGGGTCGGGAGCGTTGGGTTAGCTATAACAGACAAGTACCCAAACGTATCGAAATTTTGGGAACTTGAGAACACCTCCGATCGCCTTCAAAAAATGAATAAGTAAGCAAGTAATTCTAAAGCCAATAGCAAACTCATATCAAAATAATAATAAATATTTTTTCTATTATATGTTGGTCGTAAGACAAAGAACCATCTTTGCTAAAAGGAAAATTTTTGCTTACTTAAAAAACAAATAAAAACGAAAAACTAGCATACATTAGGCAGACTGTCAGAAAATTACTTTCAGAAAATCAAATCGATTATGTTTGATTCCCAAAAACCTCAACCTTTAATTAAAATAAATGAAAATATGAAAGTCATTTCTATTTAATTTACTGGTAACAGTGCATTAGCGGTGTTGCCAATAGATAGTAGATTTCATCCTTTTCGTCGATTTTCGTTGATTTTAACAGTTAAAACAGTGGGACAAATATAAAAATGCTACACAGTGATAAAAAGTACGTAATTTTAGCTGATTATTATGTGTTTTTTTTTCCTTGTAAGAATGATAAAAAAAGAAAAAGTATAGGATACGGTATTAGACTTTACAGTCCGTACCGGCGGTGCTGATCTCTGTTTCTTGGCCCTTCAGCCAGGAAGTGCAATGGGGGGTTGGGGGCCAGCCATCCTGTGCTTTCGCACACCCTTCCTGTTTACCTTCCCCAGATTTCTCCTGGTACCCATTTAGAGCTGGGTCGACTCTGGACTAAGCACTCTGGACTACACTACACTCTGGACTACAGAGTCACGCCACTGACACCCGTCCCAAACTGAAGAATTGGGTACATTGGGATTCGAACCCGCGTCCTCTCAGACAATGGATCCCGAATCCACCGCACCAACCCACTCGGTCAGGACGGCTCTTATATGTAAGAATGATAAGAATGAAATGTAAGAATGATAGCAACTAACTAAAATCTATAGCATAGATTTTAAATCTATAAATTATCTATAGAAAATCTATAGATCTATAGATAGAAGAGGGAGAATGTTTATAGGTCATTTCTGTGATATCAGTCCAGAGGATCCCATCCCCCTGCTTCCAAAAACTTTATGAATGGTGGCTGACTAAAACCTAAGAAATGGAAATAAAATACCGATGAAAATAAATATGTGCTTGGAAGCTTGACCCTATGGCACAGACATGTTACTCCGTGTTGAGCCCACTCCCCTCAAATCCTTAGCATTTGTCAATACTTTCTTATAGTTTTAGTTTCTCATTTTTCTTTTTTACTGACGCAAATAATCCTCCAATACCACCCTCCTCCCTCATAAACGCTTTTCTACCCTTTGAGGAAGCATAGTGCTCTAAGACATAATAAATAATTTATTAAACAACATTTTTGTTCCATTTATCATTAAAATGAAAATATTGAAACGGGGAAAACTGTTAGTAAGACAGTGAACATTTAAAGATGAAATATTGAAGTATATCGTGATAAAGCGTGATGAAGCTCGTTATAAAGCGTCTTGGGCGAGAGCCAAAGACGCTTTATCACGAGAAGAAAAATCGAACTAAAACAAATCACATATACATAAAAGTGTTAGAAAAACACTATAAGAAAAGGAAAGCGAAAGAAACTACAATTCAAAAGTAAAAACTCAAAATTAAAATTAAAATTTCAGACTAAAATAATTAAGATTTTATATTCAACTTTTTTTTTAAATTACTGCCACCTGTTCACTGTATTTTGTTTGAATAAAACTAAAATTACAAATATTATTAATTGATAATAAACGTTAAATTATTAATTTATATTTTTATAGAAATATAAATTATTTAATAAAATAATTATTAATTATTAAGCTTAGTTTCGGTTCTGAGTTCCCAAAGAAGAGACAAAAGGTCACTTCAGTTCTAAATCTTCTCAAAGATGAGAAAAAAGTTACACTTCCATTCTGAATTTTTCCAAAGAGGAGAGAAGTTCCACTACAGTCCTGAATTCTTTTAAAGAAGAAAGATAGAGAGAGAGAGAGAGAGAGAGAGAGAGAGAGAGAGAGAGGGAGAGAGAGAGAGAGAGAGAGAGAGAGAGAAGGAGAGGAGAGAGAGAGAGAGAGAGAGAGAGAGAGAGAGAGAGGAGAGTGAGAGAGAGAGAGAGAGAGAGAGAGAGAGGAGAGAGAGAGAGAGAGAGAGAGAGAGAGAGAGAGAGAGTGAGAGAGAGAGAGAGAGAGTGAGAGAGAGAGAGAGAGAGAGAGAGAGAAGAGAGAGAGAGAGAGAGAGAAGAGAGAGAGGAGAGAGAGAGAGAAGAGAGAGAGAGAGAGAGAGAGGAGAGAGAGAGAGAGAGAGAGAGAGTTGTGAGGGGGCAGACCCCTCATATACGTAATAAAATACACAAATATAGAAGTTCCTTACGTAAGTTAAATCGTAAGGTACGTATGTTTATTACTAACAAAAACGTTCGTATAAAAAATAAAAAAATCTAGTTGCATTTGTAAGTAAACAAAAATTGGAGGGCAGCTATGCCTCCTCCCCTATCCCCTTTTTTTTTATCAAAATCAATCCAATCAAAACTGAGAAAGCCATTTAGTGAAAAAAAATTTGCAAATTTCTATTTAATTATTTATGTGCGGTGAGCCAAAATCAAAACATGTATTAATTCAAAAACGTTCAGAAATTAAATAAAAAAAAGGAAGCTTTTTTTTAACTGCAAGTAAGAAGCGACATGAAAACTTAAAACGAATAGAAATTACTCCGTATATGAAAGAGGTTGTCCCCTCCGCAATGTTCGCTTTACGCTAAAGTATTTTTTATTGTTCTAAAAAGTAGAGTTGTGACAGAGTCAAACTTTAGCGTAAAGAGCGAGGCATTGCAGAGGGGACATGAGACGCGAGGCATTGCAGAGGGACGTTTTTTTGTGAGAAATTCATTCTTTTATGTATTTCTTATATTATTATCTTGTCGAAAGATAAGCGTGTAAAAACATTGCATTCACTTATGACGCCATATATGGTTATAACTTATCCGAATGTATAGTCATTCATCAAGATTGTACACGAAAAGCAGGTTTTTTTTTTGTCAAAATTGATTCTATTTTAAAAATTATTACATTTCTAATTTAGTTAAATTAACTAAATTTTGTTAAATTGGCTGTTACTTATGCACTTATGATTCTTTGCATTTGGGTTGGCCCCTTTCTCTAATAGAAATTCTTTCATATGCATTTGATTCGCTGCGTAAAATAAGGCTGTTTTGTTGTCCAAATTTAAGAGATCTTTAGTGGCACCCTTTGAAACTAGTAGTTGACAAATCTCCAAATTGCTTTTCAAAGCAGCAAAATGTAAGACTGTATTGCACTTATGATCCTTTGCATTTGGGTCGGCTTCTTTCTCTAATAGATATTCAATCACGTGTATTTGATTCTCTACCACAGCATCATATAAGGCTGTCATATTGTCCGAATCTAAGGCATCTACAGTGGCACCCTTTGAAACTAGTAGTTGGCAAATCTCCAAACTGCTTTTCAAAGCAGCAAAATGTAAGACTGTATTGCACTTATGATCCTTTGTATTTGGGTCTGCCCCTTTCTCTAATAGATATTCAATCACGTGTATTTGATTCTCTCCCACAGCATCATATAAGGCTGTCATATTGTCCGAATCTAAGGCATCTACAGTGGCACCCTTTGAAACTAGTAGTTGACAAATCTCCAAATTGCTTTTCAAAGCAGCAAAATGTAAGACTGTATTGCACTTATGATCCTTTGTATTTGGGTCGGCCCCTTTCTCTAATAGATATTCAATCACGTGTATTTGATTCTCTCCCACAGCATCATATAAGGCTGTCATATTGTCCGAATCTAAGGCATCTACAGTGGCACCCTTTGAAACTAGTAGTTGACAAATCTCCAAATTGCTTTTCAAAGCAGCAAAATGTAAGACTGTATTGCACTTATGATCCTTTGTATTTGGGTCGGCCCCTTTCTCTAATAGATATTCAATCACGTGTATTTGATTCTCTCCCACCGCATCATATAAGGCTGTCATATTGTCCGAATCTAAGGCATCTACAGTGGCACCCTTTGAAACTAGTAGTTGACAAATCTCCAAATTGCTTTTCAAAGCAGCAAAATGTAAGACTGTATTGCACTTATGATCCTTTGTATTTGGGTCGGCCCCTTTCTCTAATAGATATTCAATCACGTGTATTTGATTCTCTCCCACAGCTCATATAAGGCTGTCATATTGTCCGAATCTAAGGCATCTACAGTGGCACCCTTTGAAACTAGTAGTTGACAAATCTCCAAATTGCTTTTCAAAGCAGCAAAATGTAAGACTGTATTGCACCTATGATCCTTTGTAGTTGGGTCGGCCCCTTTCTCTAATAGATATTCAATCACGTGTATTTGATTCTCTCCCACAGCATCATATAAGGCTGTCATATTGTCCGAATCTAAGGCATCTACAGTGGCACCCTTTGAAACTAGTAGTTGACCTATCTCCAAATTGCTTTTCAAAGCAGCAAAATGTAAGACTGTATTGCACTTATGATCCTTTGTATTTGGGTCGGCCCGTTTCTCTAATAGATATTCAATCACGTGTATTTGATTCTCTCCCACAGCATCATATAAGGCTGTCATATTGTCCGAATCCAAGGCATCTACAGTGGCACCCTTCGAAACTAGTAGTTGACAAATCTCCAAATTGCTTTTCAAAGCAGCAAAATGTAAGACTGTATTGCACTTATGATTCTTTGTATTTGGGTCGGCCCCTTTCTCTAATAGATATTCAATCACGTGTATTTGATTCTCTCCCACAGCATCATATAAGGCTGTCATATTGTCCGAATCTAAGGCATCTACAGTGGCACCCTTTGAAACTAGTAGTTGACAAATCTCCAAATTGCCTTTTCTAGCAGCACAATCTAAGGCTGTACATTTTGATGGTTTTCTAGAGGAGCAGCTCCTGTTCCAAATTCTATTGGGGTGAAAATGAATTCCGTTGCATTCTAAGAGATATTCAGTAATTGGTGATGTCGGTCTCTCGTCACTATATGAATATAAAGGCTACAAATATTTGATAACTACAGCATTTCGATCCATTGGACATGAGGCTTTTACTTGTAGCCATTCCTTAATGCAATAACCACAAAATACATGCTAACATTCAGAAATCTGAAGAAGATCCTTCAGTTCATTTAAACAAATCGGGCAAAAGAGACTCATTCTTATGAAAAATTGCTTCATTGTGATTCGATCTGACATTACTATTGGCTATAGTTTGTTCTTTAATATAATTAATTTCTGACCATTTTTAAAATCATACCAGGAAGTCCCCTCCCCCCGTGAAACATTTCCCTTGAAACATTCCCAACGGAAACTTTCCTCCCCACGTAAAATTTTCCCGTGGAAAATCTCCCCTTCCCTGTAGAAAATTACCCCGAATTTTTTTTTTACATATTTCGCAATAACAAACACTAAACGAATCGGAGAAATAGATTTGTGTGTGTGTTTTTTGTCTTTGGGTGGGAGGGGGCAAAACCGGTTACTCTTCACTTTCTGGATACTGTCTGACACCCTGAACTATTTCTACTATTTTTTTAGCCAGTAAAATCCGCAATTCAAAATTTTCTTTCTTTTTAGTTGAATTTTTGGATCGGAATGAGCCTAGCTCAAAATCCTTGCGAGGTAGGCTTAATGAGTACTAAATAAGCACGAATCCTGTTTGGTTTTTATGTTAGTTCGTGAACAAATCGTTCAGTAATCAATCTTGCACGATTTCAAGGTTTTTGTTAGCTTTGCACCAATCCATGCTTTATGTTTATTTGCTATCAAATTTTGTAAATTCTCTTGCTTAAACTAAAAATTTCTTTAAAAGAAGAAGTTGAAAAATAACATTAGTTGTTCATTAGATGTAGTCTTAATGTGAAGGGGTCTTCACCTCTCTCAGCTCTGGCTTAAAATGACTCTCAAAATGGTTCTTTTGGGGAAATCTTAATTAGAAATTCAGCAGTGGTAATAATTTGTAGTGGAAAAATTTGCTCGCATGCGGTCAGAAGGCTCGAGACTAAGGGCAGGGGCTTAACTTCCTATGAGATAGGGGGGACTTCTCTTGTCCAGTTTGCCCTTAGCTGAACTTTAGCTGCTTCAAAGTCAAAACTAAGATAGGCCTAAATAATTCAAGGATCTACGGGAAAGGGTCTGTTTTCTTTAGTATATCTTTGCCTTTATCGTACTATATGGCTCATTTTTGGTTTTTCACTGTCATTTTTGCTTGACTTGTGACTATCGGCTCCAACTTTTCCCTCCCCCCCAGGGATTTTGACAAAATTACGCCATTGACTAAGGGAAGTTTGGAGATTTTAAAGTACCAGACATCAAAATGAAAACGTTCTTTGGCACCTGGGCCTATCTAGGTCTATTCATTCCTCAAAACAACGATATTCTTAGAATTTTCGTTGGCTAGTTTCAAAATTATGTAGTTTTTAAGGTGTTATCACGTTTTCGTCAGTGTTGCCATGTTGAACCAAAGTAATTAGCTACATTTTAAAATGCTTTTCGTCGGAAAAATTCAAACATTGACAATCTGTTCATCTCCAAAGACAGCTGCACCTTCAAAGAAAAAGTCAAGCTTTCTTAAGTTGTTTGGTGCCGTTCGTTTTTAGCCTTTTTATGGCACTTGGTATCAAACAAGTGACATAGCGATCGCAAATTCTGTCGGTCGGTCTGTCTGTCTGTCCCGGTTTTGCTAGTTTAGGCACTTCCAGATAAGCTAGGACGATGAAATTTGGCAGGCGTAGCAGGGACCCGAGATTAAATTAGAAATAGTCTTTTCCCAATTTGACCATCTAGGGGGGGGAGAGTGGGGGCTGGTTAATTCAGAAAAAAATAGAAACAATGAAGTATTTTTAACTTACGAACGGGTCATTGGATCTTAACGAAATTTGATGTTTGGAAGGATATCGTATCTCAGAGCTCTTATTTTCAATCCCGACCGGATCCGGTGACATTGGGTGGAGTTGGGGGGGGACCTAAAATCTTGGAAAACGCTTAGAGTGGAGGGGTTGGGATGAAATTTGGTGGGAAAAATAAGAAGCAGTCCTAGATACGTGATTGACATAGCCGGAATGGATCTGCTCTCTTTGGGGGAGTAGGAGGGGAGGGTTAATTCTGAAAAATCAGAAAAAATGAGGCATTTTTAACTTACAAAAGAGTGATCGGATCTTAATGAAATTTGATGTTTGGAAGAATATCGTGTCTCAGAGCTGTTATTTTAAATCCCGACCGGATCCGGTGACATTGGGATGAGTTGGGGGGGACCTAAAATCCTAGAAAACGCCTAGAGTTGAGGGATCGGGATCACACTTGGTGGTAATAATAAGCACAAGTTCTAGATACGTGATTGACATACCAGAACGGATCCGTTTTCTTTGGGGTATTGGGGGGGGGGGTTGATTCTGAAAATTAGAAAAAATGAGGTATTTTTAACTTACGAAGGAGTGATTGGATCTTGATGAAACATCATATTTAGAAAGACCTCGTAACTTAGATATCTTATTTTAAATCTCGACTGGATTCAGTATTATTGGGGGGAAGGGGGGGCGGAAATCTTGGAAAACGCTTAAAGCGGAGAGATCAGGATGAAACTTGGTGAGAAGAATAAGCACAAGTCCAAGATACGTGACTGACATAACCGGACCGGATATGCTCTCTTTGGTGGAGTTGGGGGGGGGGGAGTAATTCGGAAAAATTAGAAAAAATGAGGTATTTGTAACTTACGAACGGGTGATCAGATCTTAGTGAAATTTGATGTTTAGAAGGATCTTGTGCTTTAGAACTCTTATTTTAAATCCCGACCAGATCCGGTGACATTGGGAAGAGTTGGAGGGGGAACCGGAATTCTTGGAAAACGTGAACATGTCATGCATGACATGACATGTCACGCATGTCATCATTACAAAAGCATGTCGTCCTTGGTTGTGGTGGGAGATATCACGAAGAAAGATTTAAGGGAAATGGGAACTTCCTGGGAGGCTGTAAAGAGAGAAGCTTTCGAGTAGATTGGCATAGAGGAGGAGCGTGCGTAATTGTGTTAACCTTAGGCGGGTCAGTGCTGCGGTGAGTTGTGGGTAGTGATAGTAGTGAGATTTAAAGTCTTCTAAAAACTTTCTTAGTTTAGCTTTTAAATGGCTTTTATCTTTATTATTTTATGGTTTCATAGTACCCGTAGCATTTTTACTAGTTTCTTCAATCAAATGACTAAATTTTTTTTCTTATGGAGAATATAGAACATTGTGAATTTATTCCGCTTCGAGATATGTTTATGCTTTGTTTAATATGTATATTGTGTTTATAATATTTTAAGTGAATTTCATTATGAAGTTAGTCAAACCGGCTTCTGAAACTTTTTAGTATTTATGCTTTTGTGTATGGAATACCATTATGAGCGACCAAGGTCAAGAACATTGGGCAGATTTTGTCCATTTAACTTCAGTAATTGCTTTTTTTATTTGTTACTAAATTATTATTTCATAGTATCCTCAACATTTTTTCTGTTTGTTTAATCAAATAACTAAGTTTTTCTTTTTTATATAGAACATGGAGCTGTTTTTGAAGTGTGTTTGAAGGTACTTTTCAATGTGGCGTAAGTCAAACCGGCCTTTAAAAGTTTTTTTTTGGTATTAATGATTTTTTGTAAGGAATTTCACCATGAAAGAACTAGGTCAAAAGTCTTAACGCACAAAAAAAAAAATAATTTGTAAACGGTTAATATCCTTATTAAATACTCTAACTAAATGGATAAATTTTGCTCATTTGGCTTCATTAATACTTTTTCCCATTTGTTAATATATTAATAATTTTACGACATCCGTTAGCATTTTTCCAGTTTGTTTAATCAAATGACGAAATTAATTTTTTTTTAAATAATTTTTTAATTTTTTAAATTTTTTTTTTAATAAAACAATTTTTTTTAATTTTTCTAGTGGAGAATATGGAACACTGTGATTTCATTCCACTGCGGGACATGCTGATACGAACCAATATGTCGGATTTAAAAGAAGTAACGGCTAACATTCATTACGAGAACTACAGATCTAGGAAATTAGGTGGCGTTCACACTGATGGGAAACCTGCAAAAGTATCAAATAAGTAAGTAAATCTGTGATTTGATAGTAACACTGGATTAACGCTGTACTTGAATAGGATTGACCAAAAACGGTGTGACATCACAATGACACGTCACTGATACAAGGAGACGTAACTAATATGTCTCTAATATTGTCAAATTGTTTTTTGTTTCCAGGAAAAGTTAGAGACTGGAATGGTATGACTTCTTGTCAAATACCAGCCTCCTATCGCTTATTGGTGATTTTCTGTTTTCTCGGCAACTAGCTATTCGAACCCTCCTTTGGTTTCGTCATCTTCTCCGGATGTCAATAGTAGCATCTGCAGAAATTGCACCCGACTTTGATCCTCCAACTTCAGATGGATGTGACCTTGGTCTAGATGTCAGACCAGCTTCGATTATTGTTTTTTGTTTTTTATGGCACTTGTTATTAACCAAGTGACATATAGCGATCACAAATTCTGTCGGTCTGTCTGTCTGTCCCGGTTTTGCTAGTTTAGGCACTTCCAGATAAGCTAGGACAATGAAATTTGGCAGGCGTATCAGGGAACAGACCAGATTAAATTAGAAATAGTTGTTTCCCCGATTCGACCATCTGGGGGTAGTGAAGGGACGGTTAATTCGGAAAAAATTAGAAAAAATGATGTATTTTTAACTGACGAAAAAGTGATAGGATCTTACTGAATTTTGATATTTAGAAGGATATCATGTCTCAGAGGTCCTATTCTAAATCCCGACTGGATCCGGTGACATTGGGGTAGTTGGAGGAGGAAAACAGAAATCTCGGAAAACGCTTAGAGTGAAGGGATCGATATGAAACTTGGTGGTAAAAATAAGCGCAAGTCCTAGATACCTGATTGCCATCACCAGAATGGATCCGCTCTCTTTAGGAGAGTTGGGGGGTAGGGTTAATTCTAAAAAATTAGAAAAAATGAAGTATTTTAACTTACGAAGGAGTGATCGGATCTTAATGAAATTTCACATTTAGAAGGAGCTCATAACTCAGATCTCTTATTTTAAATCCCGACCGGATCCAGTGTCATTGGGGTGAGTTTGGGCGAGAGGAACCGAAAATCTTGGAAAAGGCTTAGAGTGGGGAGATCAGGATGCAACTTGATGGGAAGAATAAGCATAAGTCCAAGATAGGAGGCTGATATAACTGGACCGGGTCCGCTCTCTTTGGGGGAGTTGGAGGGGGAGGGGTAACTCGGAAAAATTGGAAAAAATGAGGTATTTATAACTTACGAACTTACGATCACATTTTAATGAAATTTGATATTTATAAGGATCTTGTGCTTCAGAGTTCTGATTCTAAATCCCGACCAGACCCGATGACACTGGGGGAAGTTGGAGGGGGAAACCGGAAATCTTGGAAAACGTGAAAATTGAGGTATCTTTATCTTACGAATTGGTGATCAGACCTGAATGAAACTTGATATATAGAAAGATTTTATATATCAGATGCTCCGTTTTCAATTCGAATTGGATCCGGGGACATAGAGGGCTGGAGGGGGAAACAGAAATCTTGGAAACCGGAAATCTTGGAAAATGCTTAGAGTGGAGAGATCGGGATGAAACTTGATGGGAAGAATAAGCACAAGTTTCAAATACGGGATTGGCATAATTGGAATGGATCCGATCTCTTTGGGGGAGTTGGGGGGGGGGTGTTAATTCGGAAAAATTAGAAAAATTTTGGTGTTTTTAACTTCAGAACGGCTGACCAGATCTTAATGAAATTTGATATTTAGAAGGAACCCATGTCTCAGAGCTCTTATTTTAAATCCTGACCACATCTGGTGACATTGGGGGGAGTTGGAGGGGCAAACCGGAAATCTTGGAAAACGCTTAGAGTGGAGAGATTAGGATGAAACTTGGTGAGTAGACTAAGCAAATGTCTTAGATATGTGGTTGACGTAACTGGACTTGATCTGCTCTCTTTGGGGGAGTTAGGGGGGTCCAATGCTTTGGCGAGTTTGGTGCTTCTGGGCGTGCTAGGACAATGAAAATTGGTAGGCGTGTTAGGGACCTGCACACATTAACTTGATAAATTTTTTTTCCCGGTTCGACCATTTGGGGGCTGAAGGGAGAGGAAAAATTAGAAAAACGAGGTATTTGTAACTTACGAGTGGGGTGATCAGATCTTAATGAATTTTCATATTTAGAAGGACCTCCTGTCTCAGAGCTCTTATTTTAGATTCCGACCGGTATTAAGCCTCTGATTTTCCTTTTAAATCAATCTATTGATTCTTAGAGTTTTGCTAGAGCTCATACCATATGAGCTCTTGGCTCTTGGCCCTTCCGGCCTCGTCACAAGTGCCATATGAGCTCTTAGTTCTTGTTTTTAGTCCGGGAACCCTGGGTAAAAATAATTTATCGTTTATAAAATAAAATAATTTCTAACAAATCGCCCGGATAATTCTCTTTTTCAATTTTTGCCCACTTCCTCCAACCCGCATAATAAATCCTCATACATTTTGCAGAATAAAGTTCGAACTCTCATTCTTCGCCAAACTTCTTCCTTTTTTTCTTTTTTCCTTTATAGTATATTCCATAGAATAATAAGATTGTAAACAAAACCTGTTGTTATAAATAAAAGGGGTAAACAGAGGATCGGAGGGCAAGCCCCTCTCCAATGCTGCTTTTTTCTCAAATACATCTAATGAAAATCTTGAGATATTGACTTTGTTCCAAATAGTCAAAAGGTTAAATAACTGCCTTCGAGTGGATGTACCCCTTCCCAGCCCTGGGGGTAATGGCTGTAATTTCTGAAAGTTACCTCTTGTTAACATATAAGGTATTTTTTATTGAGAAAGGGGGGCAAGTTTGACCATGGGTCTCCAAAAACGATTTGGGTGCTAATGTGAAACTTTGAAGGAATGTTGAGATGAATTTTTAATATGAATAGTAATATGGAGTTCTGCAAGGACAGTTTCCGGGCCAGTGTGAGGGCTTCATTTGGAAGGATAGGTAACGAAATATTTGTGGAATTTTGTCATAAAGGCGTCCTCAATTTTTTTTTCTTCGAAAAAAGAATAGGGGTGATAGTCTTGCTTCCAACGTCTAAAGTGCACTAGATATTCCAGTTAAATTTTTATGTTTTAATTTTTAGCCTAAAGTACCAAGGATATCAAAATAAAACCCTTCTGGGTCTTTTTGTACCTAAAAACCGCGATTTTCTGAGATTTTTCCTTTGTTTGTTTCAAAATTCTTAAGTTTTTAGGACAGCATCACATTTTTGTCAGTGTTACCACGTTGAATCGTGTAAATAAATAAGAAAACTAATTTGTTAAATTTTACAATGATTTAGTTTAATTAGTTAAATTAGTTAAATCTCACCCGTGAAAACTCACACATTTACACTTTTTTGATTCCCAACGACAACTAAATCTTTTAACAAGAGACATTTTTGCTAACTTTTCCCTCCACGTTCCTATTTTTTGAATATGTTGCCCTTATGAAGGTCTTTTCAGTAAAAACTGAATTACCACTTTTCTGTGTTTCTCTCGATATTTATGGTTATGTAAATTTTTATTTAACTAGTTCTAACAATTAGATTCAATTTCCACTGTCCTTGGTACTTTTTTTTATTGTCAAAAATAATAAATTTCTTATATTTTTATTATGGACTTTTTTTTTATTGTCAAAAATAATGCATTTCGCATATTTTTATTAAAGTTAAATTTTATAATTTATTGTAATTGAATCCATGTAGTTGCTATAATAACATATATTTAACAAATTTTGAAGTATTTTATTTTTACTTTTATGTTTTGTACTTACTAAATTGCTTGCCAAATAAAAATTCTCAAAAATTAGTTTCTACAGCTCTATTGAGTCGTACCGACGTTGGATAGTGGTGATATATGCTCTTTGGAAGGAGAGGGTTTTGGCATTTATCCAAAGCCTTCGTTTTTGAGATTGTCCTTACAATGCTTCATAATGTAGTCCTGAATAATTCACCAGGATGAGAGGGGGTTACTTGGGTCATATATTCCCCTCCCTCGGATTATTTCAAAAACTTGTAAATTGGTCCAAAGAAAGAAAGAAACATATAAATATCCTTGATATGGCCCTGAGTCATACCCAGGGAAAAAAAAATGTAAATATTTCCCCCGGGAAAATCGCTGAACCGTCCTTAGTGCAGAAAAAAGAATAAAAGATAGATGAAAAATAAAGATAAAAGTCCACAGTACAATATAAGTCAAAGGTTACAAACAACAACTAAAATAGAAGACGCCTACTCTCAAGCACAGATACGAAGATACGGATACTAACATAATATAAGATAGGAAACATAATATAAGGTAGGAAACATAATATAAGATAATATAAGATAATATAACATAATATAAGATACTAAGATACAGACACAGATACTAACAGATACGAAATCCAGTTGCCTTATTTCCGTCCCTCTTCTGTTTTGGTTGTCATTTCTAAGATTTGTTCTTTTTTATTTTTGTCTTTTTTTAATTCTCAGACTTCTATTTTTAATTGTTCTCCCTGCACCAAGGATGGGTGACGGCCGAAATATTTTTACGTCAAAGTTAAAGTTGGCAATCGCAATTATCGAATTGTCTTCAATAGCGCGTATTGAAGCCTATAAAATTAGTTATTTTATTATTGTATGTCAGGGCTTAATAAGCTGCAATTGGTGTAATTATATAAATAAATTAATAGATTAAGCTGTCGATTAATTAAGTAATTAGTAACTTAAAAATCTTCCTGTTAAAACCTTTCTTAAAACATACTATATAGGTTCAAGACTTTTTTGCTCTAATTGTCACTACTTGCTGTTTGTGTAGCTGTCTGCAAGCCTCAAAAATATTTGGGATCAGTGGTACATCCCCTCAAAAAAACTATACCTAATTATTCAAAATTTGACAATTACTCAGAAAATGTTCCAGTTAATCCCCATATAAAGGGGACAAGCACAATTATGTAATTGTCACTGTAATTTGCCTTTTTATTGCCTTATTTGCCTTATTTAATTATTTAATTTGATTTTTTTTTTCTGCAACCTTTTTTTTTATCTGGTTTGTCTTATCTTTTTTGTTAATAAAATTAATTTATTATATACAGTAAGGGAATCGGACCCGTTACATATGATATCCTTATATAATGGAAGTGTTGAATAAGTGAATTTTCTCCCTTTTCGTTTAATTTAACCATTCATTCTATAAAGTTTATTTTTGTAAATTTCGGGCACGCTATTTTTGTATTTTTTTTTCAGTTTATTTTCATTTTGACAAAAAAATTGTTATAATTTTATTGACCAATTTGTGCATGACGTATTTCATTTTTAATTAGTTATTCATTTTTAGTGACGTATTTGTTTTTAATTAGATATTTTGTTGTACCCTTTTTTTAAATAAGTAGCAAATTTGCTCTATTTGAGCTTTTGATAGTCTTTTTAAAATAAGTATCATCTTATCATTTGAGTTGGCCCCCAAAAAATGTATTAATAAGTATAATTTATTCAGTTTATGCACACTCAGGATAATGAACCCGCTAATTATTGTTTGGTAAGTGAACTACTTCGAAAAACTTTTTTTCTTTTTTTTTTACACAAAAAGTCGTACTTCGAGCTTCGTACTTTTCATTATTTTCTGTTTCTCTATTAGTAATAGTAACTTCTGTTAATGCTTATTGAGTTCATTAATAAAACTGCTCGAAGTTCTAGCTATTAAAAAAAGCCTTGAAAAAAACAAAAAAACCAACACGGACTCATTTGTTTTCTCTATAACAGCATTTCATAGTATAACATTTCTATAACAGCAAACTAAGTGCCGTAACTAAAATCGTAATTATTTAATGTCAAGTCTGTGTAAGTATTTTGATCTTTTATGGTAATTTAATTTCCTGATTGTTTTTGCAAATTAGCCCCCAACCTTTCTCCAGGTCTCCACCCCTTCGAGTTCTTCTAATACAGTCTTGCACCTACTCTAAAAAGGATTGTTTGATTTTTATCAATAATCCTTATTCTAAAATTACCCCTATAAATTCCTATGCCATAGAAGGGGGGGGTTTATCCGTGATTGGTAGCCCTTCATTTATCATTAATAATTTGAAAATTGTACTCATCTTTGAAACATATATACATAGGTAACAACTTGTTACCTATGTTCTTTCAAACAAAGTAACAATTTGTTTTTTCATGTTGAAACATACATACATAGGTAATAGGTGTTTTTAATTATTGGAAGTCGAATAATTTGAAAAGAGCCTAGGTCTATTAAAAAGTCGTTTTGCAAATGGGCTCTCAACCTTTGTCCAAGTCTGCATCCCTTCGAATTCTTTGAACATGATCTATCACCCCGTTTAAAAGAAAGGCTACATTTTTTTTTTTGATAAAATAATCCTTATTAGCACCTTAAGGGGTGAAAAGAGCCTAGGTCTTTTAAAAAGTCGTTTTGCATATGGGCTTTCAACCTTTGTCCAAGTCTGCATTCCTTCGAATTCTTCTAATATGATCTTTCACCCGGTTTAAAAAAAAAGGCTACATTGTTTTTGATAAAATAATCCTTATTAGCACCTTTAGGGGTGCATTTATCCCTTGTTGGGAGCCCATTGTTCAGGATTAATCATTCGAGAGACGTTTTCGCCTTTATAATAATCAAGCTTTCGTGGATAGATAAGAGTTTGTTTTGAGTCAAGGGGAGTCAAATAATTTGAAAGGAGCCTGGTGCATGTGAAAAGGGTCGTCTGGTACATGGGCTTCCGACCTTTTTCCAGGTCTCAACCTATTTGGATTCTTCTAAAATGATATATTACCCCCTTTTAGTAAAAGCCTTCATGGTTTTTGATCAAATAATATTTATATCATTCAGTGGAAGGTAATCGCATGAGAATCCTTTCTAAAATTTTCCCCAGTAAATCATTCTTTCACCTTTAGGGGTACTTTTGTCCCTTTTTGGTAGGCTCTCCTCAAGCATTAATGATCCAAAAACTGTTCCTATCTTAGAAAGAACTGCAGTTTTGTAGCTATATAAGAGTTTGTTTTGAGTCCTGGGAGTAAAATAGTCAGAAAGGAGGCTGGTGCATGTGAAAAGGGTCGTCTGGTACATGGGCTTCCGACCTTTTTCGAGATCTCAACCTATTTGGATTCTTCTAAAATGATATTTTACCCCCTTTTAGCAAAAGCCTTCATGGTTTTTGATCAAATAATATTTATATCATTCAGTGGAAGGTAATCGCATGAGAATCCTTTCTAAAATTTTCCCCAGTAAATCATTCTTTCACCTTTAGGGGTACTTTTGTCCCTTTTTGGTAGGCTCTCCTCAAGCATTAATGATCCAAAAACTGTTCCTATCTTAGAAAGAACTGCAGTTTTGTAGCTATATAAGAGTTTGCTTGAGTCCTGGGAGTAAAATAGTCAGAAAGGAGCCTGGGGCATGCAAAAAGGGTCGTCTGGTACATGGACTTCCGACCATTTTCCAGGTCTGAACCTATTTGAATTCTTCTAAAATGACATTTTACTCCCTTTTAGTAAAAACCTTCATGTTTTTTTGATCGAATAATATTTATCTCATACAATGGAAGGTAATTGCATGAGAATCCTTTCTAAAATTTTCCCTACTAAATCATTCTTTCACCTTTAGGGGTACTTTTTTCCCTTTTTAGGAGTCTCTCCTCTAGCATTAATGATCCAAAAACTGCCCCTATCTTTGAAAAAACTACGCTTTTGTAGCTAGATATGAGTTTGTTTTGTGTTATGGAGAGTTAAATATTTTGTAAAGAGCCTGGGACTTTTGAAAAGAATCGTCTTGCATATGGATTTCCAACCTTTGTCCAGATCTGCATCCCTTCAAATTCTTAAAACACGATCTTGTGTCCCGTTTAAAAAAGGTATATATTTATTAATTAACCCTCATTAAACTTAGGGTAATCGCATGGTCATCCTTTCTAAAGTTGCCTTTGGAAATTTTTCATAGCACCCTAAGGGGTGTATTTATCTCTGGTTGGGATAATTCAAAACACTTGAGTTATCCTCAAAAATGTGAATGATAACCATAAGAATTATATTCTATTTATTGAACTATTAAATATTCTATATTAAATATTTGTCTATGAAATTAAATTTACAGATTAATACTTTAAATAAAAATCCTATTTAAACATTTTCGGATATCCTATATTGAATATTTTTTAATGTAGGCAGCCTTTTGCTTCTGGATTAATCTGATTACTTAAGTGTGTTTGGATGTCAAATTGTTTGAAAGTAGAGGGAACTAAAAACATATATTTTTATAAACATATATAAACATATAAATATATGTGTATTAAATGTGTATCTTAGACCACATTTAAAATAATTCTTCCATATTTTTGCTTTTTTACCTAGTTAAAGAATTTTAATACAATAATAAAAATTGGAAATACAGAAGGTATATACAGAAAACAGAAAAGTAAAAAAAATACTTTCCTAAAAAAAAGATATCTGAGCTCTCTACTCAGCGTGTTTTCGATATTTGAGGTTTTTACTTTATTTGTTCACCTCTCATAAGTAATAATTTCTGTTCTTTCGAAGTTTTAATGTTGCTTCTTACTTTCAGTTGAAAAAAAGTTTTTTAGTTAATTTTTTATTTAATTTTAATGCTGCAGTTATAATATCAAAATTGGCCCGCTACATGAGAAGCTGTCCAAATCTGCTGTTTCAGCCATTTAGATAAGATAGAAAGATAAGATATTTAATTTCAAAAAATGACTATCACGAGCCCCGAAGAACAGAATTCGTATTTGGGAGTCATAAAACCATGAAAAAAAATCATCAAAATAGTACAAAAACAAAAAAACTGGATAAACTGACAAAAACAACAAATAAGAAAGGCATAGCCATTCATTGGTAACAAAAAAATAATAATAATAAAAAAAAACAGACTCTCGGAATGTCAGAAAGTTGTCATTTGGTGGTCTTATGTTTTTGTTCTAGTTTTTTGTTTTTGTTTTATTTTGGTCTTAATTTCGTTGTGTTTATTTTATTTTGGTCTTAATTTGTTTGTTTTTGTTTATTCTTTTTCTAATCTCTTTTTTTCTCTCTTTTCTTTTTAAAATTCATTACTCCACTTTTCTTGTTGCTTGTACTGGGTTAAAAATAAATTATTAATTATGGATAACTATGAATTAAAAGAAGCATAATTTAAGGCAGTGCTCGCGTCCGTGTATATTGGAAAGCATCGACTTCTCAGTCTAAAGAAAAAAGTATTTTTAGGTCTGTTGGTCAAGATCATGTATTTCTTTATAATTTTCATAAATAGTTACTTATTATTATATGACTTTGTTTCATTATATTTTAAATATTGTTTGAGTGCTGTAAATTAAATGTCGTTAGATACAAGCAGCTCTTTATTTGCAAACTAATAGGTTTCTGAAATGTTTTCATATGTTAGAAAGTAAAATAACTTAAGTACCAAAAATTGTACCTTAAAATAGCCTTGACGGAATAAAAAAGTTATGGAAAAAAAGGCAGATGACTGCTGTCTATGCAGACAAAACGATTTACCTTGGTTTTCAAAATGGGAGTTCAAAACCTCCTGTTCAGGATTTTCGACCACGGTGATTCCAATGAACCACAATGATTCTACGGTGATTCCGGTGAACTTCACATTCTGATCTGCTACATTTGTCTAGAACTTTCAAGCTGTTTCAAAATTTAAAAATGATTTGTTTTTGCAATAAACTTTCACTATTAAGATAAACCTCTATAATATTCATCATTCCTGAATCGCTTTTAAATGTAAAATTTTCCTTGCTATAAGTTCTTTTGAAGAACATGTTGTTAAGCTTTCGATTACGGTTGTTCGGTTGTACGGTGTACGGTGTACGCCGTACATACGGTTGTACGGTGATTCGGTTGTTCGCTATTTACTAGGTCACAGCTACTGCTGCAAACATGATATGGCTTGATTATCGTATGTGCAATATGGCTTCCTTGGTAATACAGATATGGTATATGGCTTCTCTTGTGTGAAATATGGCTTCATTTTTTTACATGATGGATAAATTATGTTAAATAGATTTTGAGGTGCATTTAAGGAAATTACCTAATTTGTTCATGTCTAATATCCCCAGCCAGACCAGGGTTTATTAATAGGACCACTAAACCTTGGTTTGTGCATCCCCCATCCAGACCAGGATTTATCAATAGGACCATTAAACCTGGGTCTAGGGTGCACAGTGGTAGGGGGTGCTATAAATTATCACTGAGTTAAACAATATTTTTAACTAATATTCTACTGATGCGATTTATCGTCTTAAGTGTCATTTCCAATCTGCTGCTGCGCTGCCTATTCACAAAAACGTGATTCCGAGCTGCCGTGATTCACAAAAAATGTGGATTCCGTGACCTCTTATAAACTGTTAGATGACTCCTAAGAATATTAGCTTAGAGTTCAGTATTTTGAGAGTGCGAAAATTTTTGCAAAAATACGTTCTGTTCAGTGTTTCCACTATCCTCGAAAATCTCGCAAAAATGGAGCAATAAAAATACTTGGACCGTTAAGCATCAAAGCTTCAAATCTGACCCCCACCCCCCTTGAAGTAATTGTGAATCTAATTGTTGTTGCTTGACAAATTTTTATGTCTCTTGCGAATAAAAAGCAGGGTAAATATATTTTAGTGTTGGAGTGTATATTTTTATATATATCCTTGTCCATGCTTATATGTGAATTTATATTTTAAAGTAAAAACAGAGTGAAAAGGAAATCGGATTGTTTAAAAATTCAGATTGTTTAAAATATTTAAAATGTTATTAAATATTTAAGTATATTTTAATTACAATAATTACTTACTTATTGTAATGAAATATGTATATTTGAATTATATTAAAAATTAAATGATTTAAAAATTTGTAACTCAATTTGGCTTAAGAGGGAAGGATACAAGAAGATTTTCAAGGAGAAAATCATCACCATCTAACGCCACCTATAGAAAATCCTAAAGATGTTTGTGCATTTTAGTTTGCCCGGGTTTTTGTTTCAGTACCAAGGGCAGTGAAAATAAATTTGATTTCTTGATTTAGTCAAGTGGAAACTTCACAAAACCATAAATAAGTTAAAAATTAGAAAAAAAAATCGGAAATTCAACTTTTGATTAAAAAAAACACCATATACAGTTATGTAGTTGTTGATAGTAGCCATCGCCAAAAAAATGAAACAAAAAGGAATCAAGATATTGATAAAGTTTAAAATTTTTAGGAGTGAAAAGCGTTATCAACTTAGAAGAATTTAAAATAATTGTTGAATGTTGTCTGCTTGAAATAATTGAAAAAATAATTTAGTGTTGTCAATTTAGAAATCAAGTCTCAAGGTCCTTTCTCCATACGTGCCTCAACCAGTCAGTGGACAAGCATTAATATAAAATCACAATTTACATAAAAATAAACACTGACTAATTAACTAGCTAAAATTTAGAGTCCATCCAGGATTTTCGTCTGGGGCGGGGGTTACAACAAAAAATAAAAAACGCATCAAAAATGTATTTTTATGCATTCTTTTACGTTTTTTATGAGTTGAATAGAAGCTTCAGAGGGACTCAATTCTTGTACCCCTCCCCCCTCGATGCGGCCTTGGCCGAAATGCTAATTTCTATTTTGTAGGTGTAGCACTCGGTGAGCCAAAAATCCCCTAAAAACTTCTGACTGAATTTTTGTTTGATATTTTAATTAAGGGTATTTAAATTCACTAAGTATTGCCCTTGTCCCAGGGAATAGGTTTTCTAGAACACTGTCATTACTAAATCTTTATTGTCGTGCTCAAAGGTCATATTTTACACTTTTTTTGTTAAAAACTTTTTGTTTTGTGTTTCATTATAACAAATTGAAAAAGAATCCCCCTAGATATATAAAAACACCTTTTTTATGCCATCATAAAGAAACTGAAAAAATCCTTGGCTCCCTACATTTACATTAATTGGCATCACTATTGGCAACCCTGCGTCCGATATGTAGAATGATTTTTTCTATCTGACAAACCTTTTTGCTCACAATCTGGCATCTCCCTTTTTATTGTCAAATTGTGAGGAAAACAAATATGCACGTTTTACAGCTGTCTAGCCACGAGAGTACATAGAATATAAATTCATCAGAAAGAAGTGGGTTGAATAGTGTTTAAAATAGATATTGAGGAGGAGGATGCCCCCCTTCTCAATTCTCCTCCAAATACTCGCCACGGACCGAAGTAGATGGAGGAGGCAGACGTCATTCTCTACGCCGAGCAGTGCCCGGCAGGAGACTTAAGTCAAGTAAGTCAATATCCCTTGACTATCCGAATATGGACCCCTCTTGCCCCCCTCCTTCCGATATAAATACTAGTGCTACGCCCCTGCCAACAGCATATCTTGTCGTCTATGAGCAGGTTTTTACTTGTTTACTAGGTTGTATAAAACAAATAATTTTAATCCCTTTCTTGAGTATTGATTTAGGCTGGGTAAGACTACAAAGTGGAAAAAGACAAAAAAAAAGGTTACAAAAAAGGGAATACAATAAAGATTTGTAATCCCTTTCAACATCCCTTACAAAAAGGCTTTTATAAGGATTACATAAAAGCAATTAAGGTTTGAGCTTATGGGATGAATATTCATTTTTCCTCGAAGAAATGTCTATGAATTGAGCATTAATAGTTCTAAAATATTCATGGTTTTAACCTAAGTTTAATTTATATTCAACTCAAATTTTGTTTTTATTTATGTAACGCGTCGATGAATTTATTGAAAAACAATTGTAATCAATTAGAAAAATCAACTGCTCTACTCTTTTCTTAGGTGCTAGAACGAGTCCTCAATATTGAAAGTGCGACTTTAGTCTGGCTACCGAATTTTGAAATCTGCCTATTTTAGAAATATTCAACTACGCAATGGTGGTTTTGCCTTGCGGATATATATATATATATATATATATATATATATATATATATATATATATATATATATATATATATATATATATATATATATATATATATATATATATATATATATATATATATATATATATATATATATATATATATTCATATATATATAATATATATATATATATATATATATATATATATATATATATATATATATATATATATATATATATATATATATATATATATATATATATATATATATATATATATATATATATATATAAATATATATATATATATATATATATATATATATATATATATATATATATATATATATATATATATATATATATATATATATATATATATATATATATATAATATAGCCGAATGCTTATATACATAAGCTGATGGCTTAGAAATGTCAAAATGTCAGATTTGAACCGAAAAACTTCCTAGATTTTTGAATCTGATCTACAGGAAAGATTCCCCCTTATCCTCCTCTCTGTGTTCAAATGTGAACGGAGGTCGGGATTTGATCTCAATTCTCTATATAAAAGTGTCCAAAGTTGAATCACAGGCTTTGTAAACGGTATAGTATCACGTGTAAATTGTTTTTAGTTATGTTAATGCTAAATTTGCACTTTGCAGGAATCCATTGGCTCAAATGGAAGAGGAAAGAAGAGAGCATGAAAGTAAAATAAAGAAAATGGAATCTGAAATGGAGCAAGTGTTTGAAATGAAAGTCAAAGAAAAAACTCAAAAGCTGAAGGATACTGAGGTGGATGTAAGTTTTTGCTTTATAAATCTTTATCAAATTAAGATAGCTTTGTATATTAATTATGTCCTCCCCCCCCCTCCCTAAGGATGGTCTAACTTACGATTTTGCACTTTATACAAGGATGCGTCTATAAAACATATTTATTCCAAGTTTTTCCATTCATTTACTCTATAATTCCATTATATTTCCACTTTCTACTATTGAATTCATTATATCTCTATACTTCCAATATTTCTTTATTATTCCATCTATTTTGTTCTATAGTTATATTGTCATGACCATTATGTTTTTTATTTCTATTATATTTCCATCCTGTATTGCTCACTTCATTAAATACTATATTCCATCATATATCCATTCTATACTATTAATTAATACTATTATTACTTGAGCATATTTCTATTTTGTACTTTTCATTTCTGCTTTACTATGGGCTATTTAGCTCTAATGCATTGCATTAAGTTTCGAGAAACATGAGTGTCTCAGGAGCCACCACCCCCTCTTCCATCTCTACCCGCATCAAAGAGGCTGGCTTGTAAAAGTTTAAAAAAGGAAATGTATTAAAATTTATTTTAGAGATTTGTCCCTGATGTGAAATCATGCCATTGTCGGGTGTTTGTCTGCCGCTCAACATTGAATGCATTTAGGAAGGGGGGGGGGCTTAATAGTTTGAAGACTTAATTTGAAAATCTTTCAAATGTGTTTAGCGGCACTTGTGTGCTTTCTTAATTGTCTTTCTTAATTGATTGTTTTTATCTTTTTAACACATGTGGATTTTTTATGATCAACCTTTTTTTGGGAGGGGGGGGGGGCTTTCGATAACCATTTCCTGAAAATCTGTTTTTATTCTTATCGTTCTTTCTCTATCGCTTTCTTTACGTAAATATGCAGTCCTCCAAAGGATGAAGTGGGTATAGTTAAAGAAAAAAACTTTTTCTTTGTACCTATCGTCAGAGGGGGCATCCAGAGGAAGACCAAAGAAATGAATAACTCCCCCCCGTCTCAAGAAGAAGATGATTTTTGAGTTGAAAAACAGTGTGATAATGCTGCAGGAACTTTTGGTATTATGTTAATTCTGATTCTAAGTAATATCATAATATTTGTTATTAAAATACATGATAATTGGCAAAACTTTCAATTAAGCCCTTAGTATTCATTTTCTTTCTATTTTATTTCAAGTTTTGATTGCCCGTTTTGATTGTTGCATTCTGATTGCCAAAAATAGCGATTTCAAATCTATTACGGTAGTTTAAATTTGAAGCAGACCCTGGTAGTGGTGGTATTTAAGGGCCTGGCAGTGGTGGTATTTAAGACCACGGCAATGGTTGTATTTAAGACCCTGGCAGTGGTGGACTTTTCTATATGTAGCTGTTTGAAGCTGCTGCTTTGGCCACCTTCTAAGGAACGACACAGTATATATGCCACAGCAAGTTGACCATATTAATAACAAACAAACAAGTTTTTTTTTCAACCGAAAGTAAGGAACAGTATTAAGCTTAAACCTTGCGGCATTAAACTTATAACGAGCAAAAATGACAGGTGGGGGGGGGGCGGACTGCCCCTTCTTTAACCCTCGCTCAATAGGCTAAAATCTTAAAGATCTTAATACATTTCATTCAATTTAAAGGCCCTTGTGCCTCAACAGTCTCTCTTAAGTAATGACTAGATATATTGTTGTGTTTAACTTTAGATGTTCTTTTCAGAATGGTTGGGGGGGGGGCTGAAGGCTGATTAATACTTCCTTTATCACATCGTTCTGTTCAAGAATCTCTCGGAGTTCTAAAAAAGTACGGGTTTTACGGTTCTACCAGAATTGAGCCGTTCTGGATAATCTCTAAGGCCAGCCCTAGAGATGGCAAGACTTGGAAAGAGTGAGGGCTCAAGATTTCTTCCCTTATCGGTTGGTTCTCTTGAACTTTTTCGCACGGGGTGTAAAATTTTCTCAATTATAATTGCTAGTAGATATGAAATCCCTAAAAATTGATTCCAGGGCTTATCTTAGAGCTAGCCTGGCCCAGAGAGATATAGGTCAAAATACGAGGAATGTGAATTTTATGTTCTTTTTAAAAAATTTCCATGTGGAGGGTGGGCTCCCTTTGTGCCAAAATCAGAGGAAAACATCCACCTTTGCATAGACATGTCTAGCCCACTGAAAACTCTGCTAAAAATTAAATGATGAAGCTGCTTAAATTACTGTTCTATTGAAAAGGGTACATCTTAAAATATGTTTGATTTTGTGACTGTTCCATATTTCATTGTTTTTTTTTCATTTCAAGTTTGTAATAGATACGCGGTTGTGTAATCCTAGATTGTTTCTTTAAGACAGTCTGGCTGGCGCCTCTCTGAAGCGATGGATAAAAGCTTTTTCTAAACATTAAAAATGGAGCAATTAAAAATAGTAACTATAGCTTTTGTTGTGGCTGTAATACAATTTTTCTAAAGTAATAATCAATTACATTTGCAAAAATAATAAAATATAATGAAGGTCATTGAAGAGCTTTGAGACTGTCCATTGAAACACATATAACACATAAGGTACTTATATGTACCTATAAGGTACATAAGGTACATATAGTACATATAAGGTAATTATATGTTGTAGCGCCTATGTGAAGCTTTTCATCCTTTGACGCACTGTAGAACTGGTTTCTTCGTTAGTTTCTTCCAGCTTAGCGTGAGAAAAAAAGACAAGGGAGAGAATAGATGGGAAATATATAATTTAAATTATAATATATAATTTGGCAAATATATATTTGCACATTAGGGGGAAGGGTAAAGTGTTTGAACAGTGTGAAATTAGAAAACAATTCTTACTTCATAATACGTAGAATAATTGTACCTAACACATTTTGGATGCAGACCCGCTTTACTTTAACCCCCTTCTCCCTAATGGGCAAATATATAGCCCATATTTTTTTCGAAAGTATTATATTTTCATCTTGTTTTGTGATTTTTCATTAGGATTAGTCAGAGAAACAGGTCCTACTTAGATGAAAAATTTACCATAGTATGGTAAGTTACTTACCATAGTATTCATACTTACCATAGTATGAAGAACTTACCATAGCTATGATATATTAGTACAAAAGGAAGAAAGTCCTTTGACTGACTTTCTTTATGTCAGTCAAAGAGTTTTTAATTAAATAATTAAATTTAATAAAAATTTAATAAATTTAATACAAGTTGATTAAATAAGAGTTTTTAATTTAATTTAAACTTTAGAGTTTTTAATAAAATATGGTATATTTTACATATTAAAAACTGCCTCTTTCGTAAAATTTTTAATGCTTAATTGCAGGAAAAATTGAAAATAATGGACCTTACCCTACTAAACTTACCTCTTATGCCCATTGGCACCTTCATTTGTCCTACTTGATTGTAACCTCAGGCCAAGGAATAAATTTTTAATGGGGGGGGGGAGGGTTGGATTTCGTAAAATTAGTAACATGTTAGCTATTCAGATTATAGGAAGACAATTTTTAAATATCAAGATTTATTGTTGGGGGGGGGTCAAAACCCTCACCCTGCTTACATGATATTATATTTATTGTTTACTTTGTAGATGTAACACCATCATGTACAGAAGAAATAGAGTTAGAGTAGTTAGATAGAGTTAGAGTAGAGTAGAGTAGGCCGAGCTGCCTAAAATGTGTCCTTTGAAATTGAACTCACAGAGTGTATTTTGGGGGGAAGAGGGGGCCCATAACTTGCATAAAACAACAAAAATATATCAAGTTTCTGAAATATATTAAAAGTAATAATTAGAAATCGTAAAAGGCTGAAGATTTGAAGGGGGCTATAGAACAAAAGCCTCCCCCTCCCTTGCTCACGAACCCTCTTTTAATTTTAATTACGCTGTAGATGCATCGACGTCATGAGCAAATGAAAAAGGGGCTGGAACAGCAAGAGGTTGAACTGATGGAGAAGAGAGCGGCATTTGAAGCTGAGGTTAAAGAGTGGGAGAATAGCAATGGTGTCACCCTCGCTGAACTAAGAAGAAAATCGCTAGAATCTAGCTCAAAAGAGTGAGTAATCCATTTTTTAGTCTTACCAGTTCTGATCATAGTTGAACCCTAAAATTTAGGAAGTTTACGGTGATAACAAGTTTTAAACTTAAGGAAAGCCATAGATATATATTTTTTGTCCAATTTTTACTTTATCTATAGATCCTGTCTTCAACCAGGGACAACCCCTGAACTGTATTTCTGTCGATATAACTTGTAGGAAAGCTATAAGTGAAAACATAGTAAAAATTGTTGAAAATGGAATAAACAGAACAACAAACCTAACCATGGTCGACCCCTGAACTGTATTTTTCTCGATTTAAATTGTAGGAAAGCTATAAGTGACAACATGGTTAATAATTGGTGAAAACGGAATAACAAACCTAACCATGACAACCCCTGAACTGTATTACTGTCATTTAAATTGTTGGAAGGCTATAAGTAGAAAACATGATAAAAATTAGCGAAAACGGAATACACGGAATAACAAAAAATAAACGGAATAAAAAGAAAAAAGTGGAAAAAACACACGAATAAGCTTAAAATTTGGAAGTTTTACCCGACACTCTATGCTTACCAACATGTTAAAATTTCGCTTAAAATGGAAGTTTGTCGGTTTTAAAAATTTTGTCGGGTAAAAATTTGTAAAAAAATTTGCAAATGTAAAAAAATTTCTTTTACATTTTATTGCAGATTACAATAAAAGTGGGATCAAAAGACCTTAAAAGACAGGATTGTCAGTTTATTATCGATCTTCAATTAATTTTTTTTCAATGAAAACACAAAGAAGACGTATTTTTCTGCGTAAGATTTAAATGTAGCGGCGGGGAAGGGGGCAATTTCTTCCTACTGCCGCTGCCCTGCCCCAAAATGGATCCGCCTGTTAAAGCAGTAAGGTCTGAACTCAGAAACGCCAATAACAATGCAAGTATGTATGCTTTTGTAGTAAAAATGTCTGTACAGTAAGCTTATTATAAATTTTTTATTTTAAATATATAAAATAAATATTTTATTATAAATAATAAAAAGGTAAAAGAAAATACAATGAGAAAATATAAATAAATAAAAAGGATGAACTAAAATAGATTAATGTAGTAAAAATGTCTGTACAGTAAGCTTCTCTGATTTGGGTAGTTTATTAGAAAAAAAGATGGATATTGTGAAGAAAAATATGGGTGTAATGAACATTCTGAATATGGGTGGATATAGTGTAGATGGATGTAGTCAGGATATAGATGGTTGTAGTAACTACAAAAAGATGGCTGTAGTGAACAGTCACGATGTAGATGGGTGTAGTGTAGATGAATGTAATCAGGATGTAGATGAATGTAGTAACTAAAAATAGATGGATGTGGTAACTAAAATATTACGAATGTAGTGAACAGTCAGGATGCAGATGAATGTAGGGTAGATGGATGTAGTCAGGATGTAGATGGGTGTAGTAACTTAAAATAGATGGGTCTAGTAACTAAAAAAGTATGGATGTAGTGAACTAAATATTGTATACCAACATAGTAAAGACATTGTGTATACTCTTTTGTGACGATTGGATCCCTACTGACTGTATAACGCTTGCTTGATAGGGTGGCTTCAGATATATATTATGTTAAATTACTTGATTGTATTCAGATCTGAGCGTTATGGGCATTAGCCAATTATATAGCTTGTAAAAAACGATTGATGATGATATAGGTTGTTAAAAATAGACTATTAAAAAAATACATAGATTGTTAAAAAAGTTAGATTGTTAAAAATAGACTGTTATATGGATTGTCAAAAAAGACTGATAGTTCTTATTGTTAAAACGGAAAATTAATCCGCCCCATATATTCTATCTTGTAGCCTGCTTATGTCCATTCTATAATGATAATTATAATTCAATTTATTAAGTTAATTAAATTTATCTTAGACGTTTGCTCTTTAGAAAAGGCAAATATTTGTTTTCAGTTTATTTTTTTTAGTGTTCTGTGTTGTTTCAGTTTTATGGCTTTATGTGCTTTCAGTAAAAAGAAAACAAAAAGGATGATGTTTTTTGGGTTTTGTGTTTTGCTGCTTATCAAAATAAATTTTAGCTTTGTTTTTTTATTAGCTTTAATTTTATTTTTAATTAATTATTTGTTTATTCTAAAAAAATATCAGCTTAATTTAGTTGAATTAGAGCCAATTTCAAAATATGTATGTATATATTTATTTATTCATAACCCATCGTACAAAAAGGGGAAAAAAGAAGAAAGAGAATCAACACTCAAAAATGACATTAAACATTTGTACCAAACATTGAAAATAATATTTTACCACTCATGGGTAGGTTGCTTACTGGACATTTGAGCGCTAAGCTCACATAGCTTAGCATATGGATCAGACAAATTATATTTCCTCATGAGGGACGTGTTATGGGTTCATGGGGAGGAGGGTGGGACTCTTAACAGAAGCTTAGCATATCTAAAAATACAAGGTTCTTTTTAAGACGATCAGACTGACTAAATATTGGGAAAAATGGCCAAAAATTTGGTAAAATATTTGGTAAACACAAAATATTTGGCACAACTACACTATCATAAACCTTTGCAAGAAGGACATTTAAATTGAATTTAAATGGAATGTTTAATGGAATATTTAAATGGGATTTTGAACTTATTTTAAAATGGAATATTTAAATGGAATTTTGAACTATTTATCGTGCCATAAGAACAACGGATTTTACTGTCCATATTTTCTAACATCAATAATTTGGTTTTCTGAAGATTTTTCCAATGGGGAGATTAAGACAATTCAACTTATCACAAGGCTTAACGTTAGTACCATTCTAACCTATAGGTGCATTATCACCTCTAGTAGCACCTAACTCATTGAAAATACAAGTATCACATTTTGCTGCATTTAGGGATAAACCAATTTCACGTTTTTTTTTTTAAAATATCACAACAACAATTTTCAACCGTCCTGGCAACATTCAGAACATCATCTGCATAACAACGTGTCCATAAATCAATACCTTTGTAAACGCAACAGGGAGAGACTTGGCAATCAGCCGGCAGCGGTGCGTCATTATATATTGGGGATTAAATAATCGAGCCCTCTTTAACCCCAATACTAATTTACATTTCATTAGTCAAAATATCAGTTCCAGGAATCTTTATAAAAGTTTTCATATGTTGGTACATGAAAAGAATAGCCTTAATTAAATCAGATAATACTCCACGGTTCAAGAGCTCATTCATTGCTTGGGGATTCAATACAGAGTCAAACACTCTACTAACATCATACGCTCCAAGGGTTAGGGTCCCATCACAATCATCAGCATCAATTAATAAATTACATATACACCCTAGAGCATGGCAACATCCAAGTTTGGGTTGGATTCCAAACTGGTAGAGAGGCATATAACAAGTAGAACGTAGACTACCAATTGTAAGCTCACATAAATTGTAATATATTAGCATTAATATATACAATAAATTATTATATTAATTATAAGCTCAAAAACTTAAGCGAATACACATGAAACAGTAATAGGTCTGTACGACGAAGGGTCGTTTGGATCTTTGCCTTTTTTAAGGATCGGGGAAATATTATGACCTAATTTTGGCCTAAAATGACCATAAAAACATTATGATCTGATTTTATGACCTAAACGAAAAGAATCAGGTACTACACCACTGCAAAAAATCATTTGATAAGGTAATGAAAGATGACAAATTCGCCATAATAAGATGGATTGAGTAAATAAAGGGCACGTAAATCATACCATAACCCATTGATTTTTTTCTTCTTCCATTAGATTTTTTCTATAAAAAATCTAACACATAAAAATCTAACGACACCTATATATATATAGTACTAATTACAGAAACACCTGGCACCCTTTCAAATTTCTCACACTGTTTAGGAGCAGGTTCAGAAAACTGGCTCGTGAAATAGGAATACCATTGTAATTCATTGATATTAGCTTTATTTTCACTGGTTTTATTATTTACCAAGCGAGTATTCCATAACTTATTATAATAGTTATATTATATCATATAATATTTTTGACCAAGTAAGAAACAGATTATGAACACATTTAAAAAAGGAACTTCATTGCTTCTGTATTGTCAATTATAGTGCACCAATCATCTAATGGACAAGAGATACCAGACAAATTTTGGTGTCTAAAAGCTGACCTCCTGCTCCCGTCCTCCTCCTCCTCTCCTCCTCCCGTCCAGCACCCTGTTAAGGTGCCAATTTAGCCAAGTCAACGGAAAACAGCTGAGGAAATTCGAAAAGACGATTCCAGTTTTAAATCCTAGATCAAACTCCCCTCCGTCCTCAGTTGTTTAGATACTAATTTGACCAAGTAAATGGGGTGGGGGGTCATGGGATAGTTTCCGAAAAGAAGATTTATTGCTGCTTTTGATTTTTATGCCCGATTATCTGTTGAGAAAATACCGAATTTTTATCCAATTCAAAACTGTAGTTCTGTAAAGGAGGTCAAACCCTCCCCCTCTTCTTTCGCTCAGGGACTAATCGGACAAAGAAAAAAAGGAGCCATTTCAAAAAGGGAATTCATTGCTGTTTTTGATTTTAATGCACCAATCATCTGAAGAAATGTGCCTGAAAATTAGGTTTTGATTGTTGGTTGTAGGCAATTATAAAGGAGGTTGAATTTTTCCCTCCCCATTCTGAGAAAAATTTTGGAGAAACTTCAAAAAATATCTATTGCTTCTTTGACTTTAGGAAATTTTAGTCCAAAATTTTTGTTTGCTCGCTTATATGGGATTTTTTATTGGCTACGTGCTTTAGATAGGCCATATTGAGTCTAGTCGATACAGGTTCTTAAATAATCATAAAAAAATAATAACAAAATATATTAAAAGTAAAAAAAAAAATATGGTGTTTGATGTCGAACCGGTGTTTCATTAATTATAATAATTAATTATTAATTATTATTAAATAATTAATGATTATTTCATTAATTAAGATAATAGGCCTTATTTCTGACGAATGTCATTTCGACTGCATAATCAATGAGTCAGTGTAGCGTAATTGAAGCTAAAATATTTGTTTAAAGAGTGGAATTGGCCTGATTGGTTTTCGACAGGCTTAAATTATGCCCATATTGTGCATGAATTAATACTTATTCTTTTTTAGTAAACATATTTCTTCTCTTTCTTGAATCTTTTTTTATATACTGCTTTAGTATGTGACGATCAGCATTGTCATATTTGTAGATCCAGTTCTCCGGATTTTCAACTGCCCAAAAAATCCCCGAAATTTGGCAGAACCTTGTCCATGAGAAAGGGAACAAAGCCTGAGGAATGCAAACATCAATAGTGTTTTTTTTTTCTTTGGTGCTCGAGCTTTTTATCTTTTTACAAGGCCGTATCCAGGAGAGGGTTTAGGGCAGTTTTACCCCTCCCCCGAAAAGTTGTTCCACCTTTAAAACCGTATCAAAAATGTATATTCATAATTATGTATGTTTTTAAAGTTTTTTGTAGCCCCCTCCCCCTGTCCCCCGAGAAAAAATCCTGGATAGGGCCTTGTCTATTTGTTTGGGATTTTTCTCATTTTGATGATCTCTTTATACTTTATGCCTACTTACATTTTAAACTTCGGTCTTCGAGCTCTTCATTTTTATTATTTTTTTGTATCGCCTCGCACATTTTATTGACATTTGAAATTGATTCGTACAATAAATTTCATCATTTTCCTCCAACCTGACGAAAAATTTCGAGCAAGATACACAGACATATATTCCGACTGAGATTTTTTTTTTTTTTTTTTTTAATTTTGTTGGGGGCTAACTTAATGTTGCTGTAAATTTTTTCTTATTGAAACTAATCATATAACATAATAAATAATCGGCTCGAGAAGAACCCCACATGAAGAGAAAAATACTTAATGACAAAATTTGAAAAAGAAGAGATCCGAACCTAATCATAAATACACCCAAAACAAACAAACAAAACACTAAGAAGCCCAATATATGTAAACCTCATAATTTGAATGAAATATCTTTAATTTTTTTTAATAACGGAACTGCTTAAATATGTGTCTCACCTACTCAAGTTGTAATCCCCTATAAATAAATGAAATGTAGATTTTGTTCAGACTCTCTGAGGAGTATGAAGACCACCATGTTGGTGGATATCATACTTGGGGGGGGTTTGTAATTAGCTGGAACTGGACCCAAAAAACCATTAAGTCTATTTATGGTTGTAATATTTAAATATAAATAGTAATACATAAAAAATCCCTAGAGCTGCTGTTGGTAGAATTTCAACTTTTGAATAATATTTGCATAAGAATTTAGGCAAACACATGTGAATGTTTTTTGTTTTTTTTGGACTAGGGGAATACAGTTGAAAATGGCCGAAAATGCACTCGATAAACAATTAAACAACTGATGTTTATAATATTTATATATAAATATATATTTAAATTAAATATAAATATATGTTAATGAGCAAAATCCGTAAGGCCCGTTGCGGGTAGAATTTTAATTTGTGATCAATCTCTGCAATAAAAGTTAAGACAAATATTTTTGAATCGGTTTTTTTAGTTTACAATATTTTATTTTCAACTGTACGAGCATGCTGTTAGTTGAAATAAGTATGTATTTCAAAAACACATCTTAAAAATAAGCTTTTTTTGGTTGCTCAACGTGGCATAATTGACCTGGATTTATGGGAAATATCAAATAATGTAGTTTGGATGCCCCCCTCCCGCACTGTTTGCTTCGAAATGCTAATTCATAACCTTGTATTTTTTTTTTGGTTTGTCAGGTTTAAGGGACAGACGGTTAATGCTTATTTGGCCCAAATAGCCAAATTTTCAAGTATTTGAATTTGCGTTCTTTTTCAATTCTTCTAAATAGGGATGTAATCGATTTAAGGAGAAATTGGGAATTAGACAACCTGACATTTTGACAACCTGACTTACGAAAGATATTTCGGTGCTGAAGGGAGGGAGGCAATGTTTTCCAGACATTATTAAATGGTCACACCTATCTTGTTATGATTCAAGCCTCAGATTTTCCAGTGTTTCAACACAATCTTCAACTCTCCTTCTGAATAGCTTCAATTTGGTCGCATAAGTAGCTGGTTTTCTGAGACCCAAAGACGCACTGTTGAATTTTTTTTTTTTTTCATGCGAGAAATAAAGAGAAAGCTAAGTTCGAGAATTCATGGGAGGAGCAGGATAAATATTGAAAAATTCCCACTCATTGCCCTGTTTTATTCCCTTGTATTTTCCCTTGCTTTGCTGATTGCAGGATTAATGCTTATATATGTGCACGTTGTCAATCCTTTTTGTATAACTGCTTATTTTTAGAATAAATTTTTGAACTAACATTATTTTTGTGCTTGTCTGCATTAAGAACTAACGCTTTGGGAAAGCTTTTGTTATTTTATCACTGATATATATATATACATATACATATATATATATATATATATATATATATATATATATATATATATATATATATATATATATATATATATATATATATATATATATATATATATATATATACACTTAAATATATATATATATATATATATATACACTTAAATATATATATATATATATATATATATATATATATATATATACACTTAAATATATATATATATATATATATATATACACCTTAAATATATATATAATATATATATATATATATATACACACTTAAATATATATATATATATATATATATATATATATATATATATATATATAGAGAGAGAGAGAGAGAGAGAGAGAGAGAGAGGAGAGAGAGAGAGAGAGAGAGAGGAGAGAGGAGAGAGAGAGAGAGAGAGAGAGAGAGAGAGAGAGAGAGAGAGAGAGAGAGAGAGAGAGAGAGAGAGAGAGAGAGAGAGAGAGAGAGAGAGAGAGAGAGGAGAGAGAGAGAGAGAGAGAGAGAGAGGAGAGAGAAGAGAGAGAGAGAAGAGAGAGAGAGAGGGAGAGAGAGAGAGAGAGAGAGAGAGAGAGAGAGATCGCTATATTTAAAAACTATCGTAGCATAGAAGGTTTTTGGATTATTGTAATCCCTTGTTAAAATTGAGAATCATTATTTGTAATAATAGCAAATTTTGTTTTTTGGGCCTCCCTACTGACACTATATAACTGGTTGTGTTTTAAAAAGTTTTCGTAGATAACTTCGAAGACCACACTGCCTTTGCATGACGAAAGTATAACAGTTCAAAACAGGGATGAAACCTTATAATCGATAGTATGGATAGAAAAACTTTAACTGGATATTTCGAACACATATACAGTGTTCATCATCAGCAGTAAAACTAAAAGACATCAATAAAAACAAGCAAAATTTATACCCAATAAACTGAAGCAAATCTCTTTGACCCTTCCGGTTCCAGTTCATTAGATTTATCTGATATATCAGGTAGACAGAGGTCGTAGCTCATAGGTGAAATGAGTTTTATTTTATTTCACCTCAGTAAATTATCATAAATTGGCTCTTGAATATTCTTTTTTTTTATTTTCATTAATTTCGATTGTTTCCCTGAAAATTTGCTTTAAACCTTGGTCCCTAGAAATCAAAATACATTTTCAAACAAAATAAAATTATTTAGATAATTATAATTATGTTCCGATAGAGCTGACGTGAAATCTTAAGGTTTGGAATTTTCCCAAAAATATGGAATCGGGAATTAAAAGTTCTAGTGCCCTTTTTAAGTGACCTAAAAAATTGGAGGGCACCTAGGTCCTCTCCCACGCTCATTTTTTCCCAGAAGTCACGGGATCAAAATTTTCAGATAGCCATTTTATTCACCATAGTCGAAAAACCTAATATTTTTGTCTTTTGGGACGACTTACTCTCCCACAGTCCCCGTGGGAGGGGCTACAGGTTACAAACTTTGATCTGAGTTTACATATAGTTATGGTTATTGGGAAGTGTACAGACGTTTTCAGGGGGATTTTTTGGTTTAGGGGGGGGGGGAGTTGATGGGGGTATGTGAAAGTATCTTTCCATGAAGGAATTTGTCATGGGGGAAGATAATTTCAATGAAGGGGGCGCAGGATTTTCTAGCATTATTTAAAAAACCAATGAAAAAATAAATATGAAAAGTTTTTTTCAACTGAATGTAAGGAGCAGAATTAAAACTAAAAAGGAACAGAGATAATTACGCATATGAGGGGTTCACCTCCTCGTAATACCTCGCTCTTTACGTTAAAGTTTTTTTTTGTAATTTTAACTATTTATCCTACGGCCTTTGTGATTCAGGGGCCATTCTTAAGGAATTGGGACAAAATTTGAGCTTTAGTGTGAAGAGCGAGGTATTGACGAGGGGGTGAGCCCCCTCATATACGTAATAAAAACATGCGGATATAGAAGTTCGTTATGTAAGTTAATTCGTAGTTTACGTATATTTTTCTCTAGTGAACACATTCGTAATAAATTAAAAGTCCTAATTGCCTGTTTAAGTAATCAAAAAATTGGAGGGCAACCAGACCACCTTCCCCGCTCCTTTTTTCTCAAAACCTTCCGATTAATACTATGAGAAAGACATTTAGCCAAAAAAAAAAAAAATATACAAATTTTGTTTTAATTGTTTATGTGCGGAGAGCTAAAATCAAAACATGCATTAATTCAAAAACGTTCAGAAATTAAATAAAAAATAAGTTTTTTAACTGTAAGTAAGGAGCGACATTAAAACTTAAAACGAACAGAAATTACTCCGTATACGAAAGGGCCTTTTCCTCCTCAACGCCCCACTCTTTACGCTAAAGTGTTTTACTGTTTTAAAAAGTAGAGCTCAGAGAAAGAGTCAAACTTTAGCGTAAAGAGTGGGGCGTTGAGGAGGAAAAGGCCCTTTCATATACGGAGTAATTTCTGTTCGTTTTAAGGAATTTGTCATGGGGGAAGATAATTTCAATGAAGGGGGCGCAGGATTTTCTAGCATTATTTAAAAAACCAATGAAAAAATAATATGAAAAGTTTTTTCAACTGAATGTAAGGAGCAGAATATATATATATATATATATATATATATATATATATATATATATATATATATATATATATATATATATATATATATATATATATATATATATATATATATATATATATATTGATTGTTAATAATTGAAGTTTTACAGACAAAAAGTGCTCGTCAATTTTAAATTATTAATTTTGCTTATTGCGTGGTTAAGTGCGACCACATTGATGAAAACATGATACAGCCCTAAAAAAATTCGTATATTATATATATATATATATATATATATATATATATATATATATATATATATATATATATATATATATATATATATTATATATATATATACATATATATATATATATATATATATATATATATATATATATATATATATATATATATATATATATATATATATATATATATATATATATATATATATATTAGGCTGGGAATAAATGGTTATTGCTGTTCCGGAGTTCTGAAATAGTATGGGGTCTCTGATCTGTCATAAGCTTCTCCATAACCTTCATTCGATCTGTCATAACCTTCCTCCGCACATATCTTCGCAAGGTAAATCCTGCTCACGTGGCCTCTAATTGCGTCAGGGTTAACCTTTCACGAATTTGCCAAACCAGAACCGTGACAGAAAACGGTGGTGGAGGGTGACCTTGAGGAGTGGCGACCCTCGAGGAAGTTGCAGTCTAGCATACGACACAGCATTGCCCTGGATTCCGATTAATAGATAATTAGTCTGGGTTTTTGTTTGGTTTGGTGGGCTTTTTTGGGGATGAAACATCCTCTTCTAACTAAGGTGTTTATAATGGGCTGCTTCTTTATTGTAAAATATTTTTAGGTTAGGCTTGAGATGTCTTGTGCAGGACGTTGATTGAAGATTATTTTCATGTGTGGAAAACTATGTTGTGACCATTCCACTGGAGGTCACAGGGAGTTCTTATTTGTGTGGGTCTAAGCCGGCTTTACCGCTTCATTTAGATTGATGAAGACGTGTAGATGTAGATTTGAGAAAATGTATTAATCCCTGACCAGTACCGGTGGGACCCTGAACTCGCTTTTATTGTGGTCATACAAACTTCAGTGATTTAAATAATATGAAAATCGCAACTTACAACGTTACAGCCTTAAAAACAATTATCGCATGTACATTTTCAGTGACAAATTTAGACATTTGGATCTGGTCCTGTTAGGGGTTTCAGAAATTCATACCCTAGAGACATGAAACATGAAATTGGGTTATATAAAAGTGCTAGTTTAGGCACTTCCAGATAATCTAGGACGATAAAATTTGGCAGGGTTACCAGAGACCAAACCAGATCAAATTAGAAATAGTTGTTTTCTCGGCTCGACTATCTGGGTGAGGGTTTGGGTGGGTTTACGGTTAATTCAGAAAAATTACAAAAAAATGAGATGTTTTTAACTTACGAACGGATGATTGGATCTTAATGAAATTTGATATTTAGAAGAGACGGGAGCCATAGGAGCTCATCAAATATGCTACCACTAACAATTCACCGTAGTACCAAGCCGCCTGAGTCCAACATGCCTACGCATGCTCCTCATTCACCCTAATCTATTCAAAGCCTCCCTCTTTACACCCTCCGGAAAAAACCCACTTCCCTTAAATATTTCTTTGACATCCTTTTACCCCAACAGAGGACGGTTTGCTTTCCGTTTAGTCCTAGATTATTGGCGAATAAGGTCGTGATAAATCTCACTAGACTCTTCAGTTCGCGCAAGAAGCATCTGGGGGAGGGTAAGCATAAACAAGATATTCGGATGGAATAAATTAGTAAATGTTTTGTGTAAATTCAAAAAAAATCTTGGAGGGGTCATAACCGTCTTGCAAAACAGCCTTAAGGGAGATAAATCTAATAAAGGTGAAATTAAAAAAAATAATTTGTATTAAGTTCTTTGATTGCTGATTTATATTGCGTCAATATATACAAATCAGAAAAAAAAGATGTACTCAAAGTTAATATTAAAATTTTAAAATTAATTATACAGGCAACTATTTAAGAGGGCAAACGCAAATCTGAGGAAAATTTACGTCTGAAGGGGTAAAACGAGTTCTTTTCCCCTGCTCAACAAAAATGTAACCCCCATTAGTGTTTTTTGTCATTTTGAAAACAAGTTTTCCTAGGTGTGCTCATGGGAGTAGGAATTTATACCAGACTGTACACAAGGCAAGTAATAGTCTAATTTTTTAATTGGATGCTTCCAAATCTACTTTGGAAGAGGAACTTTTCTTACTGTGATGGTTTTAGGCCTTTAAATTCGAAAAGAATATGTTACCAAATAAAATTTTACTAGCCATTTGGTGTAAATTTATGCTGTCTGGCAACAATGGAGCTAGGAGCATAATTCTTGTTGCGGTAACTACATTTTATTTTGAAATGAATTTAATAGAAAAGTATACCATTCAAACAGTCTGTTGTTAACTCAGAACAAGAGGTTTATCTGAAAGTTCTGAGGACTATTCTTGGCCTGTATCTTTAACTACAACTCTAGAACATTGAAGGTAGGATGTGGGGCTGGGAAATTTGACCATACAAGATTTTATTTCATAAACAGTGATCGTTTATCATTTATCACATCGTTTATCGTTTACCACAAATAGTTTGTGGTAATGTTCGGCGTGGTAACAGTGTGTTAATGGTTACTATAAAAACAACCTGTCTTTTTTAAAAACCGCCTTTTTTGCCCAAAAACGCAGATTTATGAACCTAGGGTAATGCCTGAGTTTGAAACGCTAGCCTCAAGTTTCTGGAACTTTTTTTGCTTATTTCAGTCCTAATTTCTGTTACTAATTTATTCAATAGCGCTAACTAGCTTATTTGGCACAGCTTACTCGACAATACTGGCTAATTTATTTAGCAAACGAAGAATGGGGCAAAGGCGTCTGTTTATGGTTTTTTTAGCCACTTCGAAACTTGGTTATCTTGCTTTATCAGGAAGATGAAGAATTTAGCACAGACTAATTTACTTAGAAAAACGAGCGATGGTGCAAAAGCATCTCGTCTCTGTTATATATATATATATATATATATATATATATATATATATATATCTTGGAAAATTTATCATGTTGGTTTAGCGGGAAGATAAATAATTAGAAAAATGCTATCCCAAATAACAGAGAAAAATTTTTTTTTATTGAGTGCAAATTTGTTCATATTTGATTAATTTGATGGGCTATTGATGTTATAATTCAAGAAAATCCCAAAACTACAGCATTGTCATTGATGCCATATCTGATTTAGGTATTTATAGTGTTTTACTATGCTCATAGAAGTTTTTGCCGGAATATTTAATGCTTTCCTTTATTTCAGGCAAGTGGATGGAAAGGAAAACAAAAAAAAGAAGAAGGGGTTGTTCTAAATGCCCAAGTATAACCCTGAAGAATGCGTATTTTTTGTTTTATTTTTGTGCCATAGTTCTGCAACTGAATTTTGTCAACTGCCTGAACTCTTCATACCTCGTTTCCTGAAAAGGCTCAATGTCCTATTTTCCAGTTCTTTGTTCTTCTGTCTGTCAGGCATATTGTCAGCTGGGTATCGAAAAACTGCAAAATATTTCCAAATGCCAAATTTAATTGGCATTTGGCCAATAAATTGTCGATCCCCTAAATTTTGCCATTGGCCAAAAACAGTTACTCTCCATTAGATTATTCATTTTAACTCTTTGTAGAAACCCCCACCTTAATCAGAAGAGCCATCTACCCCCCCCCCCCCCCAAAAAAAAAGGATTCTCAAATTAGTTACCCATAATTAATTAGCCACTATTTTTTTCTCTCTTTTATCAATAGTATCAGTAACGGTAATACATTAATAAGTATGGGAATTGCCTCCGGAAGCTTTATTTTTACCATGGGATTATTAACTTAAATGTGATTAATGGACTAATTCAATGGGATTATTTTTTTGTTTTCCTCTTTTTATCCATTTTTAATGTCTTCTTGTTCCCGCGGGGGGGGGGGGGCCACCGTTTTCCGCTTGGCCAACACATGCCGGCTGGTTTGCATATTTGTATAAAAGCATCCCTTAATATCCTTAGGCATAGTTCAAGTCAATATATTCTACCACCTTTTAAGGTACTGTAATCCTAGAAACAGTGTAGCTTGAAAAAAGCTTAAACCTAAGTACCATTGGTTACAAAACGTGTTTGGTAGCTACAACTAAATATTACTTAGGTAATATTAAGTAATTTAAGTAAGCATTAATATTAACACTTAAGTATTAAGTAAATGGGAATATAAATAAAGTATTTAAGTACCTTAAGGGGCGATTACCTCTATCAATCAGTGTATAATCTTCAAATCTTAGCCTAAGAAGAATGTCATGTACCGTAAAGATATTAGCGAAAAAAATTAAATCCGCTAATATTGATTTAACCCCCCCACCCCCCATCGTGACTCGACTGAGTCCGTATCCGGAGAGCTTAGTGTTTCAGTGAGCTATGGGGTAGAATGTTGATCCCATCACTATACAATTTTTTTTTTGTGTGGTGGAGTGGAATCAGCTAACAATGTAGCCTATATATACTTTTTTTCTTCATTTTCTCAAAAATGTAGTTCTTTATCTCTAAATGATGAAATGTGGAACTAGGCCTTCTGATACCCAGCTGTAAGTATTCAAGAAAATCTTTATTTTGGTATAAATTTAGCAATGTCTTTTGTTTAATATGTGACTTTATTCTATATTAGGCTAGAACATCGAAAACAAGTCAATGTAGTTTTGTAAATCTTGGTGGAACAGTTAAAGCTTTGTTAGCCCCCTATTTTACAGTTAAAGCTATCTTAACCCCTGTTCAATACATATTGTTATAATGTATTCCCTTAGAAAAACTTGAAGAAAAGTTGAGGGCCCTGTTATCGACCGGCTTCGATAACTGTGCTTTAATGATGTGATTTGGAACTGTTATGTAGATAAATTTAAAAAAGATAAAGATCCTCCTGAGCTATTGCTGGTGCATATGGCGTTCAGTCGACATTTCAGTTGCTGAGTGTTTTTTACAGGGACAAGTAACAAGCTTGTCGCCCAACCTTGCTGCAGCGGGGATCGAACTCGGGTTCTCCGTATTACCAAACAGAGTTGTTATGTAGATGTATGGTCTAAATTGTTTAGAATTACATTTGGCAGAGGAAACTAGAGGCGCTAAGACATTTTTGGCTTGATCATGGTCCTCTCTCTTACAGGAAAAAGTAAGTGTAAGTGTGGCCTGTTACTGGTCATTTAATCGGCATTGTCTGATTGACATTCTTGCAAAATAACACTCATGAAAATAGCTGCCGAAAAATGGTTATCGAGTGTCATTCACTTTTTTTATAAAAATTAAAAGCAGGATATAACGCATATTGAAAATTAGTTTTCCCTTGTACAAGTTGTGTGTATGAGGAACATGCACTGCCATTTATTTTGGACTGGGAAATGTTTTTGAGGGGGTCACATATTCAAATTATTTCAAAAATATATAAACTATATAAAATCGTCCCAGTATTAGGATCTTCAGAGGCGCACTGACTTTTGACATATAAAAGATTTCCCTCGTACCTCTAGAAGTATACGTACTAAACTGAATATGGGGGGGGGGCTCCAATTTTTCATGAAGGTTTTAAGTATTTTTTTTAACGAAAAATTTGAGGATGAAAACCTGATTTCAGATTAAAAGAGATTTAGTAATCTGAATTCTTCAGCTTACCATGGCTGGTTTTCTTGTTGAAAAATACAACTAATTTACCAAATCAGTGATGTCAGTTTTTCTTGGTGGAAATCCCCCCCCCCCCCCACCCCGAGTTTTTCCCTCCTCCGATTTTGAAAAATATTTTTGTTTTCTGAGGGGGAGGAGAGAGGGCAATTTTATTGAAAAATGTCTCTTTGTTATTTTCATTAAAAAATTCTTAATTGCCCCTAGATTTGATAAATAAATTGTGTCCCCCTGTGTTTTTTTTTTAATTGACGCTATTGTACCAATACGCTATTTCGAGATATCTGCATACGTCATGTCTTCATGTATGGTTGTCAACATTTTCCTGTGCTTGTCATCCACATAAATTCTAGCTTGCCCTAGCTTTCTCCTTGTGATTTAACAGTCATTAGGTCTAAGGAAATAAAATCTTTTCCAAAAACAATCAATTAGTGTCTATAGGTTTACAGGCTACGAAAGCCTACGTCCTTAATTTTAGTTTTGTAATCCAGTCTTTGTTGTCAGGTTGTAAGATGCCACTTTTTGCCACTCGAATGTGACTTCAAAACAAAATTCACTTAAAGGTATTCTATGGCGAAAGGTCTTACAAAAAATATGCAAAAAAAATATAGACTCAGGCAATTTTTTTGTTGATCATGTTTAAAACCTTTGCTGAATATATTTGACAAGAATATTGCAACACTGTTCAGACCAAGAATCATTTCTGTCTCATTCCTTTTATTGTATAGGTCTTTACTGAGATTTTCAGTATTATGTATGTTCTGGTGTTATTTTTGTATTGTATATGGTTTAGCCATTTTTTTTTCTTTAAATACAATATTATTTCGGACCAATCACCTTTTACACTCAGTTAGAATTTAGATTCAGTTGAAACAGAGAAGCAAATCGAGGAAAAGCAGCAATGGCAACGCTGTTCAGGAACAGTAATTTGACGGGAATAGGTGACTTAAAGATGCACAAAAATGTGTTCAACTCAAAAATAGGGCCAATCATCCACTATGGAGGGGAAGTATGGGGCCTAGAAGTGGCAAATTCATTAGGAACTCTACAGCTACAATATTATAAACGAATGCTAGGTTTGCACGCTACAACTCACACACTTTTCATCAAGGGAGATTTGGGACTTTTCTCCATGAGAAAACAAACAGATCCAATTAATTAAGTTTTGGCTGAAAATACTGCGATGTCCCTCCTCAAGACTCATCAGAGCAGCGTATGATGAATTACTTACCCTGGGACAAAAATCGTCATGGCCCTTCCATGTCAAAAAACTACTAGACAGCACAGGTCTATCGTATGCATGGAATGGAGGAGAGGATCCAATCTCAGATCAAAAAGCCTTTCTGTCAGATATCCAAATAAGGCTGTAAGACCAAGAAATTCAGAAATGGTGGAATGACCTTAGCCAGTCGGAAAGCTTAAGTTCTTACTATAAGGTGAAAGAAAATTATGGTGAAGAGCTATATTTTAAATTAGGGATTCCAAAAGAATCCCTGAGGTCTTAACTGCAGGTGCGAGCAAACTGTCTCCCTCTTCATAGTATTTGTAAAAATAGGTGTCACCCGGAAATGCGGAATACTTGCCCAATTTGCGGTGATCTTGATTGGCTAGACCATTTTCTTTTCAGGTGTCAGGGGCTAAATGAGCTAAGAGGGAGCTTTCTTGGGGTGGGTGGTCGTGAGCCCCTTCTTGGAACTTTGAAGTCGATGTCGAAAATAAATATAGTAGCAGTGACAAATTTTGTCCGGAAGGGTCTTGTTATTCGAAAGTCGATTGTTACATAATTTAGTTTGTTTGTTGTTATATATGTATGTATACGGCCTGAAAAATGGCTTAAAATACAGTCATTCATTCATAAGCAGAAAAAATCTTTTTTGAATAGAAGACTTAGCAATGCTCATGATTAAATCTGGTGGTTTAGCCGCTGGTAAGAAGGATCTCCCATTCAAAGGCCGAGTCAAGAATTATGAAAAGCTTATAACGGTGGAAATTGGAGCTAATGCCCAAAAGAAAAATACACGCCGTCAAATGTTCAGGATTTTCTCCCCTTTTTACTAATCCGTTGATTATTTTACATTAAATGAGTTAGTACCACAACATAACCTAAAAATGATATCTCGTATATGTCGTGAGCAGTAAGAATAGGACTAACTAGCCACCTATAAGAAACTTCAAAAAGGGCATCAAAATTTTTATTATATTGATTTTTGTTACGTTTTTACGATTCTGAAAAAAATATTTCGGGGAAGGGGTTTCAAATCCCCTAGACCCCCTCTCCTGGATACGGCCTTGATTTGAGTAGATGAGTAGAGCTTAGATGAGTGATGAGTAGAAAGACCCTTTCATCGATTTTTTTTCTTTTTTAGTTTATTTCTGTAAAAGAAGTCAAATAAACAAGGAAGGTAGATTGAATGATAAAAAAAATTCTTGATTAGATGTTCATACTTGGTTACTAACCACGTTGCTGATTGGACAATGCTGATGTCCAATCAGAATTTACACAAATTAGGTGTTGCATACCCTAGAGAACAACTTTACAAGTGACTTAGCTGACAAATTAATTAATTCATGTACTAAAGACATCAAATTACAAATATTTTTTAACTCCGACCCAGTTTAGGTGAAGTCACACCTGGAAACTGCGATTTTCTCAGATTGTGCCTTTGGTTACTTAAGAATTTTGAAGCTTTTAGGGCAGTATCACATTTTGTCAGTGTTGCCGCGTTGAACAGTAAAAATAAATAAACAAAACTAATTAGTTAGATTTAATAAAGCTTTTTGTCAGTAAAAGTTTAAACATGAATAACATTTCAATTCTCAAAAACCACTATACCTTCAAAGGAAAGCTAAACCACCTTAAGCCATTTGGTGGTATATTTTTTTTTAATTCAGTTTCGCTGACTTTTCACCGTTTTTTTTTTTTTTTTTTTTGCACCCTCATAAAACAAGATCATAAAGACGAGACGATTCTCTGATTGTGCTTTTGGTTATTTAATAATTTTGAAGTTTTTAAGGGCAGTATCACATTTTGTCAGTGTTGCCACGTTAACCAGTAAAAATAAATAAGCGAAACTAATTAGTTGCGTACATCTACTACTACCAAAAATTGCATAGCCGAGTGGGGTCTTCTTTTTTTTTTATTAAAAACGATTTCCAATTTTGCTTTTTTTTTAAAGATATATATGATTGTGCCAATTTCCATTCAACCAACCTTAATGATCGATTTTGATTTTCGCGGTCCTTGGAACTATAAAGATGTGTGTAAGGTATGCAAAAAGCCAGTAAGTACAACCTAAGAAGAATTCTTCCCTTTGAATTGATCCATAAACATAAGGTATACAATACCTTTGAGCGTGTCTAAATGAGCAATTTCTCAGCAATCTATAAATTTGATGCTTCCACACGTTTGTCTTTATTCTATTCCAAAAATACCTCAATAGAAGTTGCTGGATGAAAATAGGCTTATTCAGAGAATATGATATTTATGAAAAGAGTTCAAGAGAATTAGATGTGGCTTATGAAATAGTAATAAGTTTATTGTAATTACTTATCAGTTTTGAATCTGCGGTCGTTTAATAAATAACGTCTAGTAAATGTGAATTGATCATTTCATACAAATTCCAATACTGTCTTCCAACATGCATCATCATCATCACGAACAGCTTCGTCACTATCATCACCATAAATACTAAATCTCGGCTTATTTTCATTCTATATTTTTTACACATATGAGCCACGTGCTGAACCTTGCTGAATTCAAATTATAGAGTGACTTTTAATCTGCATTAGTGGAAGATATCAGGGGGCTCCTTCTCATTACCTCTTAACAGCTAAGCTACAACAATGTTGTACATTGTTCAAATTCGAACTAAGCGATTTATAGTCTGGATGTTCGGAGGATTAAAAAAACATAAATTGTATTGCATGTCAGTCAGTGTGTATTTTGATCCTAGAATACTTGTGTTGTTCTGTAAACATCCAATCACTGCTTCATTAACATATACTATCGAATACAATATTATGAGATGTTTTGCAGAGGAATCACATACTAATTACAGATTGTGAAGCCAACGACTGACTGCAACATTGTCAAGTGAAGGGAACGTATTTTTCCCTGAAGGATATTTATTATTGAAAATTAACAATAATACTCCGTATATGGTGTTTACTCGAAGATTTGTAACATGTCTATATATATGAGGCTGGAGTTGGGAGGGGGTTTGGACCTCAGGGACTCCCCTTAAGCTTGATATATCCTTGCATGTTTCTGCTTCCAAGACGGTATAGCATGCCTACTTTTCTACCGATGTGTATATTTGTAGGTGATGTCCATGCAAAGGACGAGCATAGAAATGGGTCAGATTTCAGGGATCGCCGTTGACACTCCTGGAAGAAATATTTTAAAATTTTCCCACTGATGTTCTTTTAACCCCTGCACCAAACATAAAAATTCCTCTTCTTCTCTTCAAGGTTTTAGATCAAGTTTATCAGACGAAGGCAACAAGTAATATGGCTCATTCAAATAATTGAACCCAGTAGTCCTGCCTTGTATACCAAAAAATCAAAATAAAAAAACTAGGTTAACTATATGAAGGATATTGGAAATTTTTATTAAAAATTGCCAATAAACAAATTTTTATATGTCGCTACATGGTTCCTTCTGTACTTAATGTCAACAAAATGAATGGGAATTGACCGCTTGAATATATCGATATATATTATATATCGGTACAATATATATATCGATATATTGTATATGAATACAATATATATGAATATAATATATTGTATATGAAATATTATATATATATGAATATATATCGATACAATATATTGAATATGAATATATTGAATATATCATGTTGCAACATAATATACATCACATACTCGCAAAGCGAATCTATTACGTTACCGTGGTGTTTATAGATCTAGCAATCTATTTGGACAGGAAATAAACACAAACACCCCCTCATAGTACGCTGTATGGCATTGATACAGGGCATCGTAAAGCCACGTCTTAAATTATATAATTAAGGTCATAAAGATGCTATATATCTAAAAGCTTATACACAAATTTTAGAGAGCAGATTTTGCTAATTTTATTTCATGTATAAGCCGATAAGAAATAAATAAGTCTCCTTGCTGGTAGATATAAGGAGACTATAAGAGGCCACGCCTTACTCTTCTGTTCGGAACATTCAAACAGTTCGTGGTAACGAACTGTAGTAAGGAGCGACCTGGCTCAATAGTAAACGAAACTCTGAAAAACGGAATTTTAATACTAATAGATACATCAAAAGAATCGAATTTTTATGCTGATTTTAAATATAAAAGTTTTATAAATTTGTCTTATTCATCAAAAGTAACGAGCCTGAGATAATTTGCCTTGTTTTCGAAAATAGGGGGAAACACCACCCAAAAGTCATAGGATCTTAACGAAAATCACACCATTTTATTCAGCGTATCAGAGAACCCTACTTTGGAAGTTTCAAGCTCCTATCTACAAAAATGTGGAACTTGTTTCAAAAATGTTTTCCCAGGGGTGATCGTATCGACCAAGTGGTCCTAGAATGTCGCGAGAGGGCTCATTCTAACGGAAATTAAAAGTTCTAGTGCCCTTTCTAAGTGACCAAAAAGTTAGAGGGCAAAAATTGGAGGGTACCTAGGCCCACCTCCCACGCTCATGCTTTTCCCAAAGTCAACGGATCAAAATTTTGAGATAGCCATTTTATTCAACATAGTCAAAAAACATAATAAATATGTCTTTGGGCTGCCTTACTCCCCCACAGTCCCTGGGGGAGGGGCTGCAAGTTAAAAACTTTGACCAGTGTTTACGTACAGTAATGGTTATTTGGAAGTGTATAGACCTTTTCAGGAGGATTTTTTGGTTAGGGGGGGATGAGGGGAGGGAGCTACGTGGGAAGATCTTCCCTTGGAGGAATTTGTCATGGGAGAAGAGAAATTCCATGAAGGGGGCGCAGGATTTTCTAGCATTATTAAAAAAAAAACAATGATAAAATAAATATGAAGAAGCTTTTTCCATTGAAAGTAAGGATCAGCATTAAAACTTAAAACGAACAGAAATTATTACGCATATAATTGGTTCATATCTTCCTAAATACCTCGCTCTTTGCGCTAAAGTATTTTTAGTAATTTCAACGATTTATTCTACAGCCTTTGTGATTCAGGGGTCAATCTTAAAGAATTGGGACAAAATTAAAGCTTTATTGTGAAGAGCGAGGGGGCATATTAACGAAGGGGCAAACCCCTCATATTCATAATACAAATATACTAATATAGAAGTTTTACGTAAGTTAATTTGTAAGTTACGTATATTTTTACTAATAAAAACATTCTTTAAAAATTCTAGTTGCCTTTCTAAGTAACCAAAAAATTAGAGGGCAACTAGACTTCCTCTCCCACCATTTTCCTCAAAATATTCTGATCAAAACTAAGAGAACGCCATTTAGCAAAAAAAAAAAAATTAATACGTAAATTTCGTTTTACTTATTCATTTGTGGAGAGCCAAAATCAAACAAGCATTAATTAAAAAACATTCAGAAATTAAATAAAAGAAAAACAATTTTTTTGCTAAAAGTAAGGAGCAACATTAAAACTTAAAATGAACAGAAATTACTCCATGTATGAAAGGGGCTGTTCCCTCCTCAACGTCCCGCTCTTTACGCTAAAGTTATTTACTGTTTTATAAAGTAGAATTAAGAGAAAGAGTTAAACTTTAGCGTAAACAGCGGGACGTTGAGGAGGGAACAGCCCCTTTCATACACGGAGTAATTTCTGTTCGTTTTAAGTTTTGATGTCGCTCCTTACTTTTAGTTAAAAAAACTTATCTTTTTTTTATTTAATAGCTATTATAAACCAGTAACCGCGTATTGCTTCAATTTTGTGACAAATAAGAAAAATTAACGCATTTCCACTCTAGTGTCAACAGCGCTAATAACCTTATTCACGTTATTGACCAAAATGAAAAAAAACCGGATTACTGTTTTTTTCCAATTAAGACGGCGTTTTAGACAAACCTTCTTAACATATTATAAGTATGATGTAACTAGTAACATCTGTGGATCGGGTCAAAACGTTACAGGGTGGGCCATAAAACCCTCCCTCTAGTTATTGCGTCCATATCCGTATGAACTCTATTGTAAACCATTTATCTATCAGAGAAGAGCACCTAGTAAAGAGCGAACCCTAGCCCATAGTAACTGAAAATTTAAAATCACGATTTGAAAAAAAAACTACTGTAAAGGGTACTCTAGTTGTTTACTCATTAAAGCATTATAAAACTTTTTTTTTTCGGTAGTTTTAACAGCTTAGCGCGAGACAAGACAAAGAGAGGTAACATGATAATATTCATTATCATCACAGAGGTGACAGAGATTGAAAATATACAGTTTAGGCTGTATATTTGCTCATTAGGGGCAGTGGTAGTAAAGTATTTGGACAGTGTGAAGTTAGAAAGGAATTCTTACTACATAATATGCAGAATAATTGTACCTAACACATTAGGAATGCAGACCCACTATGCTTTATCCCCCCTAATGTGCAAATATATAGCTTAAATTTGTTTCTGAAGTATTATATTGTTATCTTACTTTGGGACAATATCACTAAGATTAAGCGTCAGAGAAACATATTAGAAGAATATTAGGTAGGGGGTATATCATTTAAGTACCCTGTGAAGTGAGGAAGAAACTCCAATTGAACCTAATCCAGGAATGACCTCTGTTATTTTTGCTAAGCTTAATGGTAAAAGTTAATCGCGAAAATAAATTTACCGAGACATAAAAAATAGCATGAAACCCTGCAAAAATGGTACCGGATCGAAATGAAAACTGGACCATGAAAGTTACAACAGCCAAAAACCCCATAGGGGTAAATTACAGTTCCCCACCTTGAGCAACAAGGAAAATATTTTTTTCACATGTTGCAAGCAAGTGAATGACACGGAAACTAGCACGAAAGTATAAAAAAAAAAAAAAACCTTAAAAGGCCGACATTTTGTGTCGAAGGGCCAAAATCCATACGTGTGTTTATCTGGATGACTTTGTGAATCTTACGTTTTATAATTGTGAACTTAGGCATAATTTTTATTAGTATTGAGTTATGCTACTCGATGTCTGACAATTATATTCCTTGAAATTTACATCCCCTGAATACGCTCCTGCATGCAGGTCTTGTTGGTTAATTACCAAGAATAGCAGTAAAAAGAATCAGTTGGGAAAATGATTTTGCAAATGTTGTTCCATAACTCACAGCTCCCTAAATAAAATAAATGCAGAAAATGTAAACAATGAAAATACACGTTGTATAAAGTAGTTTATTTCAAGCAAATAATAAAAAATCAAGTTTAATAAAATAAGAAGCAATATATATAAGACATAAAAATATCAATATATTTATCACTGTTTTTATTAATAATATTTACAAGTTTTTTTGTTTATATAGTACTTATATAGTATCATCTGTATTGCTTTTCAGCTCTAATTGAAGTTCATAAAACTTTTCCCGTTTTCAAGCAAACTTGTGACACAAAATTGTATTTTATTCTATTCTAAAGAGAATTCTCAGATTGAATATTTCGACCTCACTCCTCTGAGGATTACAGTTACACTATAAGGGTTAGTTTTATCAGAAATGCTCACAGATCCAACTTTTAGGGAAAGGAAGGCCGGTTCGTCTTGGGTAGGGGGGGGGGTATCAGTAGAAATATCCAGAAATCCAAATGAGTTTCTTTTATATACAAGCAGAATTTATGATTGGTGATTTATGAATTTATAATTGGTACGTCATCGATATAACATTTCAGAATCAGAATCGCCCACACCCAAGAAAATCCAGAATCACCTTATAAAACCCAGAAGTCCAAGTATTCAACAAATTCTTTCGCCCCTCCTCCGAACTGAGAAGGAAAAGACTTTCCTTTTGTAGAAAGACCAAATCCTTCTTATTTAGTCACAATGTCCGAATGAACAAAACCCCATCCCCAAAAACGGAAAATCACCCCACTCCATAAGTGAGAAAAAAGTTGGTGGTCGGTAAAATATCAGAGTTTTACCGACCATAGCCAATGTCCGTGGTAACCATAGCTATGTCACAAGTTATCAGCACAATATCGGAGTTTTACTGACCATAGCCAATGTCCGTGGTAACCATAGCTATGTCCGTGGGATAGACAGTTATTATCTGCGATGATAACCTCTGACATTCCAATGTAGACTGCAACTTGACTACACAATTTTTCGAAATTCCTGTTGACCAAACCAGTGCAAGTTTAAAACAATGTCTTTATCGCGAATATTTTTGGAAAATTTGAAAGATACTTCAAAAGTTTATCATACAATTGCCCTAATTCCGCAAAAATATGGGTAGTAGAATAATTTAGTTAAATTTAAAATAACTTGTGCAATTCAAACCCCTTGTTCAAATTTCTAAAAACCTAAATTAGTTGAAAATAAAATTCACAGTTTAAGTGTTATTTAGTGTTTACGAGCACATTGCCCAAAATATGTTAAATAACCAAACAAATACAGTCATTCAAATTCTAGGTTATTTAGACTAAGAGTGAAGATTCCCTCTGCGCCTACACTACTACAGCTACATATCCTTTTACTTACAAAACATGCAGACGACTTTTAATTCTATTTAATCTACAGCAGAATAAACATTTTTAGACATTCTAACACCTGCTCTCGTTCCGTAGATTTCGCAAAATGACACTACATTCATTTATAAACTTATGCACATAAGCCCCCCCCCCCCCAAGAAAACAGAAAAATAAACTCGGACAGAATCACTTTTAGCATAAGATATTTACATATAAATTTATTTGTACATTCCGTTCACGTAAATGCACCTTTTCCATTTATTTACTATTTCTTCTGCTTCTTTTTTGACACAGATGGCTCTACAGATTCTTCCACTTCTTTGCGTGGCTGTACTACTATTTTCCGCTTTCTAATCGTTTCTTTCTCTAAATATCTATCAACTGTGGATTGTACGCGGTTCGGGTCAAAGTCCAGGTCCATTCTCACCAACTTCAACCTGAAATGACAACGAAAGACAGATAAAATACAAGATATTTATTCAGGTAATGTCAATTGGGGGAAGGGCTATTGCCCCCCAGACCTTGAAAACACTTTTTTTGGTAGTATCAATAAAACATATCTTCTACTTAAAAAATAAGAGAAACCACGAAATCCCCCCCCCCCCCCTCCTTTAGAAGAACACACAAGAAAAAACAAAAAGAACCAAACTACAGGAACAAAGGGTACTACACAGGTGTAACAACACAATCATAGATTTATTACCTGAATAAAACTTATTTGGGTACCATCAATCGGGGGGAGGTCAATTGGTCCCTCCTCTTGATTTTGAAAAACAATTTTTTCGGTATGTTCATAGAAAATACTTTTTCCATTTTGGAAATTTTCATTAAAAGACCGAAAAAATAACAAAATTTGCTTGCAAGTGCTACAGTTTTCTGCTTTCTCATAGTTTCCTTCTCTAAATATCTCTAAAAATGATGAACTGAATGTGATTCAAATCTTATTATGACATCATATAAGCGATTTCTGATATGATGTCATGCATAGCATAAATAAGATTGAGTTTCCAACGCATCAGTTATTCATATAATATAATGTCTGTTCGAAGGGCAAAAAAAAACGAAAATTTGCAGTTGCAGTTACTATAAGTGATGATTCTTTGGAACCAACATCTGAACTGTCAAACGTGATAAGATACCAATACCATCAATGGCGACAACACCAATACGGGTAGCTAAAGCAAAGGCCATTGCTAAATTGTCTGAAGTAATCAATATAAGTCTATAACCAGCAACTTCGATTTGAAATGACAACAAGATAAAGGTAAAATACAAAAAAAATGTTCTGGCAACATAGGCAATTGATTTCCCCCCCTGGACTTCAAAAAAACATCTTCTTAGTATTTTTGTAGAAAGATACATTTTCTTTAAAAATAAGAAAAGTCACAAAACCTTACCCCTTATGTTGAAAAATACATTTGCGGGGGAGGGGCTGGGAAGCTGGGTCAAACCCCGTAATCAGGGTTGCCACCCCTGGTTATTTATAACTAATTCTAGTGGTTTTTTATATTGCCTAAACAAAAAAATCACTAATTCAGCATATTAATCACTTGATCATTGAAGAAAATTACTAAATAAACAAAAAAATCGCTGAAATCCAGTGAATTTTTTCTTACCGGGTGGCCGCCCTGCCTTTAATCCCCCCCCCCCTTAGATATGGCTTTGCGTAGCAGACCTAAACAACCGGTATTGTCTGCTTTAAACGAATCACAGGACGTGGCTAGTGGTATCGCATGAAAGGAAAAGCGCAATGAACTCGTAATATATTACAAATTGATACATTACGAACACAATATGCATACTTTTCAAATGTTTCAGTTAAATACACATAGATGGCGTTACTTCTCGTCTGCGATAATTCTAGTCTGTGATACTTCTACTCCTTTGGATCCCTTCAAGCTCTGTATGAATTTAGGCATTCTGGGGTTACTGAAGAAAAGAAAAAAGGAGATGTTCCTAGACATCCTTAGATTTAAACAAAAAGCCCGAGATATTCCTCCTGACAATTTTTAGTTAAATTTTAAAGATTAACAGCTTATTTAAAAAATTAAAATTCCAACTTAAATTCCGAATCCCTAGAGTTGGTTGGAAAGTTCCAAAACTGACATCGGTTTACTCAAGGCGGAAGTAAAGACGATTTTAGGGGAAAAACAGACGGGGCACTTGCCCTGGGCACAGAAATTTTAGGGGCGCCAAATTTGGAATAGATAATATACCAGTAAAATCATTTAGAAATTTCAGAAATTTTATTTTTATTAAAAATAAAGTCAAGGGTTAAGTAAAATATGAAAATGATAAAAAATAAAGATAAATCATAAAAAAATTAAATAATAATAATTAAAATAATTTAAGATAATTAAATAATTTAAATAATAAATTGTTAATTAATTCAAAATAATTTCGTTAATAAATTAAAATTTTGTGGGAGACAGGGCTGGGGAGAGCTAATCTAGATTTTCCCCCGGTAACATAAGAGGACACAAAAGCCGATGACTGCAGGTCACAGTGCTGTTTGCGAAACCAAATTTTTGTTCGTGTTTCTAATAATTCGTAGATTTGTCTTGTGTTTGTTATATTTTAATTACTATAGTTATTTTTATTTTTGACTAAAAGATACAATGCTTCGCCATGCCTATAAAACTGTATTTTGTTTCCAATAAGTAATTTGATACTGTCAAGTCATAGTTTTGTCAATTTGTTTTTTGCACTGATTGTCAATTTACGTAAATATTGAAAAAAATATTGTCAATTTGCGCACCTAGAACAGAGTTGTCAGACAACAAATACAGATAAACATTTTTTTTAAAAAAAAATTAGACAATTTCAAATATTTTAGAGAACTAAGCACATTTTTCTTGATTTATATTTTTTAGCTTAAAATTTTTTTTTTATTTTCTTGATTTTGATAAAAAAAATTCTTAGCATTTTTTTTTCATCAAGACGGACAATATTTTAGCAATTTGATTAGCAAACGATATCAAACGGTGTCAATCGATGTAAAGGCAACGGTGTTAATCGATGTACAACATCTATGTTTAGACAATTTTAAGGGATGCTTAAACATCGTGACCTAACGACAATAGCTCGGAGACCGAAAGAGCCCTAACAAAAACAAAATATACGACATAAAAATGATCTTTTTATGGCCAATGAAAATACTAGACGAAAAAAGTGAATATTTTGGGAAGATAGCCAGCAACCTTCAAGATTCCCTTGTCTTAAGAGCCGAGCTTCTAAATCTTCGAATCATATAAATTCCAAAATATAGTAATTTGATAGCCTACCAGCTATACGTATAGTTATGGTTTAGGCACATCTTTACAAAATAGGGGAGAGATATCCAAAGGGGAGGGATAGGCTAGGTTAGTCCAAACAAAAATATTGGACGAACAAAGTGAATATTTCAGGAGGACAACCACCTACCTTAAGCTCCCCTAATTTAACAGTCAAGCTTCTAAATCCTACATGAATCAAATATATCCAAAATGTAGTAGTTTGACATGTTTGCCAATTATGCGTATAGTAGAGGTTTTGGCACATCTCCACACAAGGAGAGAGAGGAAAGGTATCCCTAGAATAGTCCAAACGTAAATACAGGACGAACAAAGTGAATATTACAGTCAAGCTATTAAAACATATATGAACAATATAAATTCCAAATATACAGGTTTTATTTGTTTACAATTATCAGTATATTTTAAGTTTAGACATATCCGCACACAAGGGGATGGGGATGTCTCCTTGAATTAATCCAAAAGCCATCTCTTTCGAAAAATTTAGAAATAGTAAATGGCATTGACGTTTTTTTTTTTTCACGACTAACCTCAGTTTCTAGTCTCATTTATTTCCTGAAGTCCTGAAATTCGACTCAGGTACCTGTTAATTAAATAATGTTTCAGCGTGGAACTATTATTCAGATAACTGAAATTTGAAGACATGAAATTATTTTTAGAACAATAAAAAAAATTAAATTGAAATAAAATTATACAAAATCATAACAGAAATAAATAATAAAATAACAACAATAATTAGCAAAATAATAATAATGATAATAACATTTGAAATATATCTAATGGAATAATAATTTGAAATTAAATTTGTTGAATAATGACAATATTATTATTTGAAAACAATACCAAAAGAATTATCCAGATGATTAAAATAATTTGAGTTATTTGTTGTTGTGTTTTTACTTATTGCTGCCACCTATTTTTAGCAAGAGCTAGTTTGCATTTGCATTGATGATCACAAACATGCAATCTATTTTTATGTAATCAGATAAAAATAGATTTAGCAATAAACAAAATATAAAAGAAAGGGTCTTCTAATATAAAAGAAACTTGGCTGAGCAACCATAAATCAACCCTCATATAATTCCAAGGGTGCAAATTTCCAGAATGGATGAAACAGAGCCAATATACCATAGAACATCGAAGTTTGGATAAAAAAGAATTGACCAAGTTTTCAGTAAAAGAAATATGATCAGCATTTAGCTAAAACTAAAGTTGGGAGGTATATCTGTAATTGATCATGCAACTCCACTCTTTACCACTGTTTGTGACTCTTAGTGAGTCACAAACAGTCACTGTTGTGACTCTTAATTAGTCACTGTTGTGTGACTTAAGAGTAATTGTGACTTAATTAGTCATCTTAAGAGTCACTGTTGTGACTCTTAGTGTGATATATGGTCTGTCCATATGTGTGATATATGATATATGGTCTGTCCCATTAATTCAAAATCCTCTGTCTCAGCAAAATGTTTGAAGCGTAACGAGGGAGGGGGCCCTTTCCCCTATAGTGCATCGAGTATTATAACTCCCTGATTTGTTAGGAAGACTGGACTTCCTAACAAATCACCAATACCAATTCCAATACAAATCACAATACCAGTACCAATATTTTAGCAACAGTTGAAGGGGATATTGAACGAACCAAAAGACACTATGTGCATACTACAATTATTGCTACTACTACTAATATCATCTGGTTATTCCCACCCCTTTATGATACCCAGTAAAACGGAAAAAAAATACAAGTCTAACTAACAACTCACTGCAACGCTCCTCCTCGACCCCAATATGTTCAAACCTTCATTCCTGATGCCTCCCATTAAGCACCAATCTCTGCCAAGTCCTTTCTTATTGCTTTTTTTATCCCGTTGGGGGGGGGGGGAGGGAACCCAGAGTGGGAGGTCGTCCGGTTTTATTTGGTCCTAGATGGATGGTCAAAGAGGACAATATTTGGCAATCTGTCGTTCTTCATCCACAGAGCGTGCCCTTCTCTGTCTTTCTCTTATTACATTGGTTCTCATCGGTTCAACCCCACCTGGAAGGCGGGATTGAAACAAATTTTTGTACATTTTTCTATTTGTAGTGCAATCAGTCAAACATAAGCCTAAAATTATCTGAAGACGATTTCTCTGGAAAACATCTAACAAATATTCCTCTGTCTTTCAAATCTTCCACATGTCTATACTAGACACTGTCATAATTATAGCGTTGCCTCATCATTCCCGTAGATTCCCAAAGTTATTTCCTATTTTTCCAAAAAAAAATCACCTATGGAACAACAAGAAAGAATAAAAGGAGAATAAAACCAAAGGAACCAAAGGAAAATAAAGCGGAGGAAGAACCAACCTTTCAGCTGGGTCGCGAATAATTAAGTCGTCCTCTTTGTGAGAAAGCAGATGATTGTGGTACGGCTTTTCCCCAAAAAAGATGGCATCACACGTCTCGCACGAAACTAATTGACTACAATAAAAATATCGAATTAAGAAGAGTATTTAATCAGATAAAGCTTAAATCAGAAAAAAAGGCCGAATTATATTTCAGAAAGTAGCTCGAGCCACGTAAAAAGAGAAAACATGTCAAAATTTATCAAAATAAAAAATATTTCAAAATTGTTCCTGAGCTGTAAATAGGATAGTATAATGAACTAATTACATAGCAAATCTTAACAAAAGCAAAACAATAACATTATAAAAGAGTAACACAAATAGGAAATCGGAAACAAAGCAAAAGGGTGTATCGTTTATATTTTTCGGTAAGATAGAAACTAAAAAGTATAAGTGATCTCAAGCTTTCCTTAAATAGTTGACCCTCCTTAAATAGTTTTTAAAAAAAATTTGTTACCTTAACATCATCTATAACTGGTAGAACTGGTAAGAAACTGCCATTATCTGTAGGCTATGTATTAATACACCAAACCATATATCATATACATTAAACCATAGAACCATATATCAACCTGGATAAGCTCAGATGGTTAAGTGTAAGACACTCAATGATGCTATAAATATTGACGGACGTTCGATACCATTCTCAAAGAAAAAGGGTCCATTAGTAAACTTTCCCCGACCACAGGGAGCTTCCGAAGCATTTCTTTTTTTAAATAGATAAACTTTTGGATATTAATTGACAAATTGGGATCTTAAATGTATCAAGAGTTCAAAAAGCTAGCAAGAGGTCACTTAAAAACAAAGAAAACCAATAGTCTCTTACTAACAGTTGAAAAAACCCTATCTACATACAGCATACAGCGCTATCTACATACATTCAATCTACATACAGCATAAATAATGTGCATTATGTGTGTAAAAAGATTACAATCTTTGTCTGTAAAAAGTGTGTGTAAAAAGATTACATTATGTGCGTAAAAAGATTACGATTAGTACAGCAAGAAACTTCCAAAGCTGTCTAATTATTTGATGGAACTTCTATTGAGCTGATTTTTAATGTTTTCCAAGCAGGTACACTAGAATAATTTTAGAAACTGTCCATTAAGATAAGGTAAGATTTTATTAAAATAAACGGCTATCACAAGCCCAAAAGGGCCGAATTCGTACTTTAGTGTCAGTACAAAATTACGGAACTGCAACCAATAAAAAGTCAATCGTTAAAAACTCGTAAAGCTAAAACAGGAAAAAACAAAATTAAACAAAAGTCTATCTAGCAAGCATTATAAAGTACGCAATTGAAAAATAAACACTATAACTCCAAGATAAAGGTAGAGTGAGAAGGAGGGGTACTGATTAAAATTTCAACTATGTGAGGGATGAACGTTATTCTATATCTTTAAGTTGAAACTCCTATTGGGGCAAGGAAGGGGATTTTTCTGGAAACAAAACGTAGGGGGCAATATCAGGGTGTAAATGATCACTAGGGAAAAAGAAGTAGTACGAGGGTTACGCATGGCATTAAGGGCAAACTGCAAGGAAATTTGTGCTCTTCTTTCCTTAAGAGTGACTAGATTTGCTCTCCGAAGAAGGGAAATGTAAGGCACTTTACCCTCACTGAAGATAATTCTTAGGCATTTTTTCCCAACTACCTCTATTCTGTCCGACAATTCATTGGAGATACCAGGATGCCAAACAGGATAAGCGTATTAGAGGGTAGGACGTACAAAAGAGCACCTTTCATTACTGAACTTTAAAAGAATTTTTTTTAGATAAGTACTTGTGTTCCAGAATACAAATACCTTCTTAAGGCTATCTTAAAAGGGATCACATTAGCATGTCACAAAACCAAACTGGTTTTAACACAGTTTAAAATCTTAAGATCATACGTCTTAAAGGCTTTTTAGCCCTCACCCCCTCCACCAGAATTGTTTGTTCTTTCTTCCACAATTGCAGACCTTTCGCGTACAACCCAGAAATATTTAATCACAAGTACAAATAATATTATCAAATGAATTTGAATATTTAAGGACAGGAATACTCCCTTCACCGGACTTTTTATTCTTTCTTGCCGCAGTTATTTATCACTTCCACATAAACTAGTATTCTCATCATCAGACGTGAAAAAAGATTTAAGAACGTGGTCTTTTTAAGATATTTTAACGACAGGGATTATATTTCGGTTCGTCTTTAGCTTTGCATTAAAAACAGGGAATCATGGTCCTCAAAAATAGTTTAAGCCAACTCTATACTGACCAACATTACACCGACAAAGAGACTATCATTTAAGGATCTAGATTGTCAGTTTAAAGCAAAAGATGAGCTTAAACCATAGATTTCATACCTGAAAAGATGCAGATGACACATAAAAGCACTGTAATGATTGAGTAAGTAAACAGCCATGGGTCAACTAACTAAAATAGTGGCAATCAATTAGTATAGATTACTAAACCAAAAGAAACAGTGATCGCTGTAAACAATAAGTCTATCTGTATAAGTTTATATAAATAATTGAACATAAGTTTTATCTAAATAAGTCTACAAAGCACTAAATAATAGAGAAGCAAGGCGATACTCGATTCAGTAAAGAGCCATGAGCCATGTAACTAAAATGGTGGTAATCAATTAGTATGGACTACCAGACCTAAAGGAACAGTGATTGCTGTAAACAATAAGTCTATCTGTATAAGTCTGTAAAAATAAATGTATATAAGTTTCATCTAAATAAGTCTACAAAGCACTAATAATAGGATTCCAATGTAATACTCGAGTAAGTAAAGAACCACGAGCCACATAACTAGCAATCAATTAGTATGGACTACCAGACCTAAAGGAACAGTGATTGCTGTAAACAATAAGTCTATCTGTATAAGTTTATATAAATAATTGAACATAAGTTTTATCTAAATAAGTCAACAAAGCACTAAATAGTAGAGAAGCAAGGCGATACTCGATTAAGTAAAGAGCCATGAGCCACCTAACTGAAATGGTGGCAATCAATTAGTATGGATTACCAGACCTAAAAGAACAGTGATTGCTGTAAATAATAAGTCTATCTACATTAGCCTATGTAAATAAGTGTACATAAGTTTCATCTAAATAAGTCAACAAAGCACTAAATAATAGAGAAGCAATGCAATACTCGATTACGTACAGAGCCACGAGCCACCTAACTGAAATGGTGGCAATCAATTAGTATGGATTACCAGACCTAAAAGAACAGTGATTGCTGTAAACAATAAGTCTATCTGTATAAGTTTATATAAATAATTGAACATAAGTTTTATCTAAATAAGTCAACAAAGCACTAAATAATAGAGAAGCAAGGCGATACTCGATTACGTACAGAGCCACGAGCCACCTAACTGAAATGGTGGCAATCAATTAGTATGGATTACCAGACCTAAAGAAACAGTGATTGCTTTAAACCCAGTGGTTCTCAACCGGGGTCCACATGGATCCTAGGGGTCCATGTAATATTTCCAGGGGTCCACAGGCAAAATACAACAGATTGGGGGTCCATGAAGAAAACCAACTCAGAACGCTCTTTATTTTTAAAAGTTCAATTTCTATTGTAATTTACTGTTCACTTTATACTGTGTTCACTGTGTGATACACCGTCAACACTTAGTTGCCCTTACTTACACCGTCAACATTGCATGATGCCCTTATTGTTGTAATAAAAGTAGTAAACCATATTATTTCAAATTCTCTCTGATACCACCTTTTTCGTGAATTCTGTAAGCAAAATGGAGATAAGTTTGGGCGGCTTGTATTACATACAGAGGTGAGATGGCTATCAAAGGGGAACTGTCTTAAGTGTTTCATTGCACTTTGGGATTCTATTGTGTCCTTTCTTGCTGACACACAACTTGGAGCAAAACTGCTTGCAAATAAATGTCATGTGTTTTACTTATCAGATATATTTGAACTGATATCTAGTAAAAGTGCTATTGCTGCTTTTCTAAGGAAACTACAGCTGTATAAGAATAATATCAGGCATCGTGCATTTGAACAGTTTCCTTGTTTGGCATGTGTTAGCAGCGATTTGCAAGATGAAGATCTTGCATTATACGGTGAATATTCGGAAAATATACATGAAGATATGCAAACTCGGGTTGGCGACCCTACTCGGGATGGATAAACCGATTTAGGTTTCAATTCCTTTCGAAGTTAATGATGCCGAAATAGATATATCTTTGCAAGAGCCCCTCAACGAAATACAAAGTGATGAAGTAATGCATGCAAAATTCAAAGATGAAAAGTACAATATATGGGAAACAAATAATGTGGCTACAAAGTACCCTTTGCTCTGGGATGAAGTGCAGTTCAACGTTATTGCTTTTCCTACATCTTATCTTGTTGAAGCGGGATTTAGTCGTGTTCCTCAAATGTTATCAAAAGATCGCAATAGACTTGACATTGTGAAAAGGGGTGATCTTCAACTATCATTAACATCAATAAAACCAAATATAAATAAACTCGCCGAGAAGAACCAACCACAGGGATCTCATTGAACAAACATGCCTTTCCTTTTTTTTAATCACACACTTAATTTCAGCTCCTTTTTTTATACAGTTTACATAATGTTAGAGTGAATTAAACTGCCTGAAGAGCTCTAATCTCCATAAGCTTGTGTTGCTGGCCCATGGAAGAAACATTGTAATATTGTAGTTATTACCACAATAATAGTAATAATAATAATAATAATTATTGTTATTATTATAGTAGAATATTTTATTTGTATTATAAATTAGTTTTCATTTAAAAATAAAGCTTAATTGTATACTATTTCTTTGATAACTAAAACCTTAAAATTTATATTAGTGAAGAATAGAAAATTGTTCTTATGTCCAATAGCTATGAAGGGGTCCACCAAGATAAAAAGAAGGGAAAAGGGGTCCATGGGGAAAAAAAGGTTGAGAACCACTGCTTTAGACAATAAGTCATTTGTACAAGTCTGTAAAAATAAGTGTACATAAGTTTCATCTAAATAAGTCTACAAAGCACTAATGATAGAATTCCAATGTAATACTCGAGTTAGTAAAGAACCACGAGCCACATAACTAGCAATCAATTAGTGCGGATTATGCGACCTAAAGAAACACTGCTGTAAACAATAAGTTTATCTGTATAAGTCTATATAAAAAAGTGTACATCTAAATGAGTCTAAAGTCTAAGCTTCATCTAAATAAGTCTATAAGCAAAGGACATGAACGCTTTCCACTGACAAACCAAATGGTAAAATCACAATCTGAATTGTAAAGTTGTTGTTCTGCTGACAATCCAGATTATGAAAAATTCTTTTCCACTGATAATTAGAACTGTCAGTTCATAGCCTAGATTGCGAATTCGACAACTACGCACGAAAGGAAGATTGTGGATTTGAATTGTCGATTTTGTCCAGTCGTGAGTTGAGTATACTAACTTTTTTTTTCACAGGTTGTGCTTCGACAATCCAGTTTTATACACTTCTTTGTTCCACTCATAACAGTCAATATTGTTTAAAAGAATCCGGTCCCTCAGTGAGAAATGCCCACGGTGGCATGGAAGAAGTAGTACATGACGTACACAAAACTAATCAATTATAGATAATAAGTCTATCTGTAAAATTTTTATCTAAATAATCCAACGAATAAGTTTATTATAAATTAATACGTCAATGGCTCAAACCTTATACCTACAAGAAGTAATAATCCGGCAGACTTTTAATACTAATTCTTGTTCAGGCTTCTTAGGATGACGTAATATTCACTCCAGGGAACCCTATTTTAAAATGAAAACACAAAAATTGCGTTGGTAATACCTCCCTTTCTTCCTAAGTGTATCGATCACTTTATATCTCTCAAGGCTATAGTTGAGAGCAGAATAATCAAGCCCTACTTTAAAAATGAAAACATAAGACTTACGTTGGTAATGCCTCCCTTTCTTCCTGAGTGTGTCGATCACTTAGATGTCTCTCAAGGTTATACTTGATACAGTACTCAGATCCACATAGATGGCAGAAGTATACTGGATAGTAGGAGTCGTTCATTTGTCGCACTTTACTTGACGGTGGCGGAGTTTCAACTTTTTCTTGAAGCGTCACTCTAAAATGAATAGCAGTAAAAAGTTGAGATAGACTGATGCTTCAACTCAATTTGCTTTTTGGTATTTTATTAAATTTGTTAATTTAATTTCATAAATAATTAATTTGATTTAATTAGCCTTAAATAAATTGCAGATAGACGATGGGTATTTTCCCTTTTCTTTATTTTGGCTAATAGCAGCACAGTGTGTTAGAATCCTATTACATAGTCTACACAAAATATAAACATTTTATGCTATATTAGCATAATTTCTATACAATTTTCATAAAAAAAGGAAAAAAGATCCACTGCCTACCTGCAATTTATTTTAGGCTAACATAGAGAGCTCTAATCGTCAGTGGGTGACATGAAATCCATTCAAATATCCACCATACACACTAATAATTTAAGGACCATGTTCAAATCAACATGGACCAGCAGAAAAACCAGTATGCAATCAGACATAAAGAAACTTGACACACTATACCCTCTATCATTTGTATCCTCTATATAATTTGTATTCTCTTTAATCTGATAAATCCTAACTTAACTAGTGACGAAAACCACAATGCCTTTCGATTATAAACAACAAAAGACAAGTAGAACAATAGGGAATTTTTCCTGTAAGACAGTGAAATACGAACTTTAAATGAATATTTCGACTCGATATCCAAGGCCTTCCTCTTTAAATGAGTATTTCGACCTTATATCCAAAGACTGTCTTCAAAAGAGGCCTTTGAATATAGTGTCGAAATATTATTGAAAGTTAGTACTCCACTGACTTATTTAAAATCCTATAGTATATATATATATATATATATATATATATATATATATATATATATATATATATTATATATATATCCTTACTATATCCTCTAATCCTCTAAATTCTAACTAACTACTATACTCAAACCATCCGAACTATATACTCAAACTTTGTCTAGATACTACACTCTATATACTCTATAGCTACTTACTATATTCTACTATATATTCTACATTCAAACTAGAAACTATGCTCTATATCTTCTATACTCAAACAATATAATATATTCTAACTATCCCAACTATCTCCTAGCTATACTCTAAATAGATACTATACTCTATACATTCTAACTATATACTGTACACTACCAAATATTCTATTTCCTTCATACTCTAACTATATGCTATATCCTAACTAAACCTACTATGTACTCTAACTAGTAAATAAAACACAATAAAATTAAATAAACATTAATTTTACTTCACTAGATTCATTAGTGATATCATCTACTTAGTACTTATAACTTGAACAATTATGAGGACCCAATTGCTTTTCAACCATGTACGAACAATTCTTTTTTTCAAAAAGTGATGAGCTTTTCAAGACAGTGTCCAGTAAACCAATATATACATTCGACCATTTTTGCTATTTAACTGAAAGCCATCTTTAATAAAATAGAAGACAAGCTAAAAACAACCATAATAAATATTATTTTTATTGTCACATGGTCAAAACTATATAGTCACAATTAGAAAAAGAGTAATTTTGTCTTCGAAATTTGGATATATAACTCTCAGGCCATTTAATACAGTTTAAATAATTGTAAATTTACCAACACAACAAAATGGTGGATCACTTTAACGGATTACTGGTGACATACAGATTACATGGATCATGCGATCCATATGGATCATAGATATCAATGCCGCTACTGATATATGACACCTCATTGCTAAAATATTATCATAAGCTGAAGCCAAACCTCATTTATAGACCAAGACAGATTTTCATAGGAGAAAGGTGACGCCATGACCCTGCTCCATCTTAACATCTTTTATAGGGTTCTACTAAGGTTTCAAAGCATTTATTTTTTTTTTCATTCTTAATACGTTCATAATTTTTACTCTTAATTATTTTTTTAGTTTTATTATTTACTAAGTTTAAATTCAGCTATTCAACGCAATTTATGTGGTTTTTTTCTCTATTCCTCCATACGAAAATTTCCTGAAGACACACACAAATAAATTAAAAAAAAAAGATTTTATGGAAAAAAAATTTAAAAGGAGGGGTTATTTTGATATAGGTTAAGGGGGATTCCTTGCTCTACACAGGTAAATATACTCGTAATAAGGGAATATTTACTAGCAATAGGAAGACTTCTTTAAATGCTATTTGGACAAGCTCTAGCTTCAAAACAGTGACCCTTATCTATATATTTCGCAAACAGTAGTTACAGAAAACAGATAAAACAGGAAAATAAAACAAGAACGACTGAACAGTAGGCTAAATACCAGAAACTGTATAAAGGGGAAATAAAGCAGTATGAACAATATTAGCAAGGTTTCACTAGTTTATTTTATATTGTGCCTGTTATGAGCCTTTGTCTTGTGACAAAGGTTGTGACAAAAAGGTTTTGTGACAAAGTATATCGTACCTGTTATGAACCTTTGTCTTGTGACAAAGGTTGTGACAAAGTATATCGTACCTGTTATGAACCTTTGTCTTGTGATATTCCAAAGCTTTAGCATTATGAAAAGAGAAACCACATGTAAGACATATGTGTTTACAATTCTCCTCTGCATCCTTGGCTTCATTTGGATGAGTTTTCATGTGAACTTCAAGTGAATACTGAAATATTAAAATATTTCAGTTTACATTGAAAGCAAGATAAAACTTAACTTATAGACAGCAGAGAAGAATATAAGAATAAGAAAAATAGACTTACATATATTTATGGCTTGGGGGACACCAGAGTTTATGGAGGAATGGGGGCAAAACTTAAGAAGATAACATTTCCAGTCTCAAAATGTTTAGGTTTTATAGTGAGGTTCATCAAACCAACTGCAGAGGACATCTCTCATGTCGGAGGTCACGATTGAATCTGCACAAGGTCAGATTGAAGTCCTTCAGAGTAAAGTTATCAAAATGAAGAGTGCAAGGTCCTGGATTGTTTATAGAATCTAAAATAGTAAGAAAAAATAGTGTGTAATACATCTTTGAAATTGATAGCTGAGGTGAGTTATTAGGGGGGTTGAGTTATTGGTATCAATACCAAAAACGACTGGCGTAATTTTGTCAAAAACCTGTTGCGGGGGGGGGGGGGCAAAGTTGAGCCTATTTTCTCAAATCAAGTGCAAATGACAGAAAAACCTGAAAAACGAGCTATATAGTAATGAAAAAGGTAAATATGTACTAAAGCAAAGTGACTGGTTTCAGCGGATGCTTGAACTATCCAGGCTTGTTGTAGTTTTGATCACATTTTTGGAGAAAATAAGTTTCAGTAGGGGGGGGGCAAACTGGGGTCTGGGGAAAAAATAGAGGTCTGAGAGGGGCAGTTTTCCCCTCTGTTCCATAGCAAATTATAGCCCTGACCCCGACCCCTTTCCATTTAGTAGTAGAATTGAGGTGACATATGAAAATAAAAATCAAGTGAATCCTTCAGGTTTTTTCTTCAGATTTTTGCTTTTACACTTGATAGAAGTCTTGAGAACAAGATGAAAGTGACAGAAAAAGCAAATATTTTAATAATAACAACCATAACAACCATAATTGGTCCCATACCTTCAGCGCCTTTCCTATCCGCAGAGACTTTCTAGGCTTCAACTCTCGTCGTTGAAGTTTCGTAGACGTCGCAATGACCTTGTAAATGTGTTTCGTATAATTTAAGGAGTGGATGATGTTGATCCAAATTTATTTTTTAAATTTAGCCATTATCACTCTACTCGTCAGCATGATTATAAATTATATCCCCCAAAACCACTGAAAAAAATTGGTCAATTATCTTTCGTTAGTAGAGTTGCCGGACCATGGAATGGTTTGCCTTTGGAGGTTGTCGAGGCAGAGTGTTCGAATTTTTAAGAGTGCATTAGTAAATACACCTTTCTATTTAGACGCTTTTGTTGTGTAGTGTCGTTTTATTTAGAAGTTTTTGCTGTTTAGTTTGTCGTTGCCAATTTACTTTATATTAGTATTATGATTTTGTGTTTTTGTGTTTTTGCGACAAGCATTGATGCTTACCGCTATTCGTAATAATAAATAAATAAAAATAAAAAAAGCTATAAAACAATAAGAGAATTAGTAATGCTAAAAGGAGTAATTGCGGCAATAAGAGGAGTGTTGCTGTGGCAATAAGAGGAGTATTGTTATTGTTATATAATGCTCATTAAGAAGCAGTAAAGAACACCGATTCCACTAACTTCTTTGTTTTTGTTTTTTGACGGTTTCTCTTACCATTTCCGGAAGCTAGCCACATTCAGTGTAAAGAAAAAAAGCAGAGAAAAGCAATAGAACTAACAGGAAAAATATGTTGAATGTAGACAATTTCAAAAGTGAAAAAAAGAGGAAGACTATTTCCTTTTTGCTGAAGTTTTCTGCAAATAATTCAATTAATGCAATTTTTAAATAATTCAAATAATTGAAGTTTTCAAATAATTCAATAATTCAAATAATGCAATTTTTTCTGAATAAGTGTGGTAATAAGAGGAGTATTGTTGTTGTCATCTACAGCCCATTAAGAAGCAGAAAAAAGGACTAATTCACTTGCTCCTCGAAAATCTTTTATTTTTTAATTTTAATCATTTCTACTCAGAAATGATTTTTAAAGCTTGATCAGTTCTTCTCACTCTCTCAACCAGTCGCTTACAGCAAAAAGATGGAAAACAAACAAGTCATGAACCTGAAAAAAGAAATGTTGAATCTAGAAAGTTTTCAAAAACTTCCTTCCTTGAGGATTTCCATAAACAATCATAAACTTTCTATTGTCTGTTCAGAAGCAGTAAAAATTATCGCTACCACTTTCTTTACCCTTTCTGCTCAGAAATGGTTTTGAAGTTTAGCCATTTCTACTCACTCTCTGAACTAACCACTTACAGTGAATAGATAGAAAGCACAGAGAAGTCACGAACCTGAAAAGAAGAGATATTGAACCTTAAAAAATTTCCAAAACAGGGGCTATTTCCTCTTTCCTGAATAATTTCCAGTGATAATCATAAGCTCATTATCTACTGAGGTTATAATTTAATAGAGAGTTGCTCTAAGACAGGAGTGCGGGCGGATGAGTTGGATTGTTTGGTAAGTATTAGAGGCGATGGGTGACCACATAGGGAAAGAAGAAATAATATGGGTTAGCCTAGACAGCAAAAGAACCTAACCTGGGTAAATTTTATAGAAAAAAATTATTGGATAAGAATAATGAAAAAGAAGCATTTGGGGAAATCCTAAAGCTATGAAAATTCCTGAGATCAGTGTGGAAATATAGAGCTCTTTTTCTCTAGGTTTATGATAGGCTGTGTTTATGTATGTATGTCTTTAGTAATGAGTACTGTTGCTTGTAGGTTTTATCTTGTTCGTTTTTGCACGGTCCTTTTGTACAAATAAAATGCTGATTATTTTTATTATTCGAATTTAATCAATTAAAAAAAAAATGGTATTTCCTGATTTTGTCTCTTTTTGCAACCAAAGATGAGTAATTTGTTTTTTACAACACAAACTATTTAATATTTGAGTCACTTCTGCCCTCCTTAAGGAATAGCATTAGCCCCACCCCTTTCAACAGGTCTTGTACTTAAATTATTAGTTATTTCCTTGCTGTTTAACACTTGGCTCAGGAATTATTCTCAGATTACCAAATATTATATTCAAATTTAAGTTAAAAGAAAAATTTGAATAGGCTTAAATATTAAACTTTTGACAGAATCTTTTTCTCAGTGGAGAACCTACTTTTTTTTTTTTTTACATTCCAAATACAACAAATAATGTGATTGTTATAATTTAAAATTACCGAGTTACTCTCATCCTCTTCTTAGGGATAGAAAGCCCCTAACTCTAAAAACTATATTTTCAACTTCCGATTGCTTTTGTTAGATATTCACTTGTAAAAATTTTAAGGGATGCAATGACTGGCCTGCGACAATATGTGGCTTTTGAGAGGTAAAGGATGAAATGATTAGCCTGTGACAATATGTGACCTGAGGGGGATTAAAGATTTAAATGATTAGCCTGTGACAATATGTGGCCTGAGTGGGATAAGGGATGTGATGAGTGGTCATGATATTATACGGCCCAAGAGGGATAAAGAATGAAATGAATAGCCTGGGACAACATCTGAACTGAGTGGGATAAGGAATGTAATGGGTCAGTGATAATATGTGGCCAAAGAGGGATAAAGGATGAATTGAGTAGCATGTGACAATATGTGATCTGAGTAGGAAAAGGAATATAATGAGTGGTCTGTGACAATATGTGGCCTGAAAGGGACAAAGAATGATATGAGTAGCCTGTGACAAATATGTAGCATGATAGGCATAAAGAATGAAATGAGAAGCCTGTAACAATAAGTGACCTGAGAGGGATAAAGGATGAAATGAATAGCCTATGACAATATGTGGCCTGACAGGGATAAAGGATGAAATGAGTAGTCTGTGACAATATGTGGCTTTACAGGGATAAAGGATGAAATGAGTAGCATGGTGATTATTACAGAGTTCTTGACCCAATTGTATAGCTGGATAAATTATCTGTAAACGTGTCATTAAAAGAGGTTTGGCACCCTTGGAGTGGTTACTTTTTTGAAGAGTCTAGTTTATCCGTGTTTTTGTTTTGTATATATTTGTTCCTATTTGTGAATGTGTTTTTCTTTTTTCTTCTTTTTGATACTCCATCGTCATGCCTTTGTGTTATTGATGGGTTATAAAATAAAATCATTCATTCATTCAATATGTGGCCTGAGAGGAAAAAAGGATGAAATAAGTAGCCTGTGACAATATGTGGCCTGAAAGGGATAAAGTATGGAATGAGTAGCATATGCAAATATATATCCTGAGTGGTATAAGGGATGTGATGAGTGGTCTGTAACAATATATTGCCTGAGATTGATAAACGATGAAATGAGTAGCCTGTGAAAATATGTGGCCTGAGTGAGATAAGAGATGTAATGAGTGGTCTGTGATAATATGCGGCCCGAGACGGATAAGCATCATTATTCTAGAACAACCTCATTCATGGTCTCATTTGCCTCTTTGATATAGTAATCAGGAACTTTTACTAAGGCAAACTAAATTACATAAGAATTAAGACAGTTCTGGTGCTAACTTCTTCTTTTTTATCTTAACCCTTAAGCAAAAATACTTTTGGGGGATTTTGTGTCTCAAGGGATTTTGTATTACCCTTTAACTCTGTGGTATAGAAGAAAATTTTTTTATGGACAAGTTTTCCCTGGAGTGTCAAGGACAAAAAATACAACCCTATCTTGCCCTTTGTACCCACCTTAGATCTATTTATACCTGAAATCCACAATCTTCTAAGATTTGTCTTTTAACCATTTCCCAATTATGAAGCTTTTAGGGCAGCATAACATTTCCATCAACATTGCCATATTGAAGAGTGAAAACAAATCAGTCAGAGCAAGTATTTAGATTTGACAGCACCTTTTCCCATAAATTAAGAGTTCAATATTTATCAATTCCAAAAGTAACTTCAAAGAAAAGCAACATCTTCTTACTGTGTGAGGTGTCATAGGTCTATGCGTTTACCCCTTTGAAAATACCCCCCCTTCTATGGCTGGTTGGTCTCCAATCACTTTTGAATTATAAAAAATGTACTTAGATAAATTTTTGCTGGTTAATTAACCATATTTCTTTTCTTTAATTGCCTACCATTACCGAAATCAACCTAACTTCATATGGAGGTCTTTTTCATTAGAAATTAGAAGCCAGATTTTCCTAATTTTTAAAAATACATATGGTTGTGTTAGGCTAGCCAACAGGTTACCACACTAGACTTCAAATTCTGTGTTCATAAAGGAGGGGTTCGAGTCCTGATGTTTCTGATTATTTGGTTTAGAATGGGTAAGTTCAGGCAGAATCAACCCAACTCCAAATGGGTACTTGGAGAAATCTTGGGGGAAAACACAGGAAGCATTGGATGATAAACCCCCAGCCACACACTACCCTTGTGCTCAAAAGCAAGGAATCTGATACTGGTATCTGTGCTATGTGGACCATTAGACAGCATGCCCCCCCCCCTCCAAAAAAAACTATTTGGTTGTATGCTGAAAGTTTCCATTTAACCAACTCAACTAATTTAATTTCTTCTTATATGCCCTTAGTACTTTTGAGGCAAGTCTTCTGGGGATGAATATTTTGTTATTATGACAAAATTACAGATTTTCACCAAATACCTCACACTATATGAGGCTTAAGATATGTGGCAAAAAAGATGCTTCATTTAATAACTTCAGTTAATCAATAATAACATTAATACCTTTAAAGGAAACTGCATGCCACAATAAATACAGTAGTAGCGAATTGTAGAATTCTTGTGTTTTTTATGCTTATGTTGAATAGTTAAGGAAACAGTCTCAAATTGTTCTGTGCATTCATCACAACAGATTTTTTCTGTAGTATATCCATTAGATTTTCCATCAGCTTTGATTGCAGGCTTCCTATTGAACCTTCCTTGTTTCTGGAGTGCATTTAATATAGGTATTTCACCAGTGGCATGTTTCCTAAGAGTAAAAATTTGCTTATCAATATGTCTTTATATATATATATATATATATATATATATATATATATATATATATATATATATATATATATATATATATATATATATATATATATATATATATATATATATATATATATATATATATATATATATATATATATATATATATATCTTAGTAACTATAATTGGCTAGGCTACCAAATTCCATTACTAATATAAAATGTTTGAAAAAGTAAGAAAAGTTAAGTTAAGAAAAGTACAAAGACTGGGATTCAAAGGGATACTGGCTGCTTAAAATTGGAACCCCTTCATTACTTTAATGAACTTCTGTTGTCGGTTAATCATCATTCGCATAATCCGAAACCATTGTTTGAACAGCTCATAAATATATTTTTTTTTCGATTTTGTGACTTATTTGCCATATTTGTCACTATAAACTTTTGGTCACAAAACTTCTAATGAGCTATGATTTCTAATTAAAAAATTTAGCTAGTTGATATTTTTTAAGCATGTTTAGCTAGTTGAAATTTCTTAGCCATGTTTCCTAAGAATAAAAATTTGCTTATCAATATGACTACCTATATATATATATATATATATATATATATATATATATATATATATATATATATATATATATATATATATATATATATATATATATATATATATATATATATATATATATATATATATATATATATATATATATATGTATATAAAGTTTTCTTCTATACCTTGCAAAAAAACTACCATTAGCCATACATAAGCAACAAAGCCTCCAAATAAGCATTGCAAACCTGAAGGTCCACAAAAAAAAAATCAGGATTACCAAGAACAGGTTTCTGCATCAAACAGTCTACACTAGTCTAAAAAAAAACTCTTTTAGGTGCACAGGAATTCCGATCAGTAGTCCTTACACTTTGGACTCTTAACACTTAATCAATACTAGACAATTTTCAACAATGCATGATATATTTTTAAAATGAAACTGTAGGTCCATTAATGCTAACAAACTACAAGCCTTATGTGATTATATTCACTATAATATGATAGGTGTTGCTTGCCTTTACAAAACTAAACCCATTTTTTCGACAGAGTTTAATTGCTGGGCTTTAAGTGTTATAGAAAGAACATGACTTCAAATAGAAAAAGTGGCAGTGTTGCAATTATCATCACTAGCTTAATTTCTCCCTTTCTTCTTCCAATTAAAGACTATAAAAATGTTGTTGGCATATTAGGTGTCTGTGCTTTCTTTTCTAGTAATAGGAAAACTAATACAAAGTCTTTATGTAGCTCTAGATTTGACTTTGACAATTATAAAATTTTATATATTTGGAGGTTTCAATGGTCATAGCAGGGGTGGATCTAGACCAAAATCTTGGGGAGGTCCAATGTGACAATGAGCAAAATCTTGGGGGGAGAAAATATGACAAGAGTACCAACAATTGACCAAATTAATAGATTTATTCTAATAAAAAGAGTAAAAAAATGGAAAAGAGGGAGCCAGAAGAAATCTTGAGGGGCCCAGGGTCTCACTACCCCCTGAATCTACCAGTGGGTCATAGCCATTTTTTAGACCAATCTACCTTGTAACAAAACATAAAATAGCCTATTAAGAGTCCTAACTGAGGATCTCTCTATCATAATATTTACCACTCTGTAGTCTTAAAACTATATATAATGTTTGCAAAAACGGTTCAGAACTTTTAACAAATCATCTGGTGGTCTGCAGTAACATTGACAATATCCATGCAGTTTAAATTCATTTTTAGTCTTGACCAGTAGCTAAGTTATTTCCACTCCTTCTCTCTTCAAAGGACAATGAACTTTGATGATTTTTTACAATCTTTGTGTTATGCACACGAATCGTTAAGAAACAGATCTGCTGCTAAAATAAGACACGAGGAAAGTGTTTTGGGCCTTTTACTGTTGGTCAATCCTGACTTTAAATGTTTTAAACAATTAAAAAATCGATTTCTTAAATTTAGAAAACATCAAAGATAAGGCTTAACTAAATGAAGTTCAATGAATTATATTTTCAAATTAGAGCAGATGAAAACCCAAAATTAAGCAAAACTGTTCTTGTCAAAATTTTGAAGGTACAGACTTGTTGTATATGCAATCTTCTAACCCCTAAGAATCAGGAAAGAGTAAGGATAGTAGCTTGAAAGTATCTTCCCAGAGTATACATTAGGCCCTGGTTTCATTCCTGGAAGGTTCGTTCACCTAATTCAAATACTTTCTAAGTTAGCAAATAGCCCATCAACTAGAATTTAACCCTATTTCATAATTAAAAATAATAAGCCATTTTGAAGAAAGGTATAAATTCTAGCAAACAAATTTTAGTCTAGGGGCTTCTTACTATCTTGGAAAGTAGTTGAGTTGGGTGAGTAAGACTTTCAGGATGAATCCAGGGCTAAAAATAAATCCTAGAAAGGTAGACTGACCAAGAAGCCCAACAATCAGTCCAAAGAAGGGCAACAAAACACATTAAAGATCTCTGTGATGTCCCATATTGATCCTATCTCCATAAGCTCAGAATACCATTTCTAATGTATAGAAGCAAATGAGGCAATGTAACAGCAGCATAACTACATACTGCATAGAGCATACAACCTTCTAAATGCTGAGAATACCATACCGGACTTTCTCAAACAGGAGAATTTTTAGAGAACTTGTAGTCACCCTCATAAGCTTTTCAAAAAACAAGCAAATACCAAAATAAGGAATTTTTTAAAATATAGTTGTGAGCTTGGTTGCTCGGTGAAAAAACAGCAACCTCTACCTGTGTTGATGTGTTCAAGTCATCAATGTCAAGATTGTAGTCAACAAGACAGAGTTTCTATATTCCAAGATAGTAAGAAGCCCATAGGCTAAAAAATTTTTATCAAGAATTTATTCTTTTCTTCAAAATGGCTTATTATTTTTTATTATAAAATAGGGTAAAATTCTACTTGAGGGTTTTTTGCTAATTTAGAAATTATTTGAGTTAGGGGTATGAAAATCAGTCAACAAGATTGTAGTTAGAATATACATACCCAGCCTTTTGGAGGAAAAAATTTAGCATATTCAGTTATTCCATTTGGCAATAAAGATTGATCTACCAAAGAGAGGTCCAATAAGAATAAACAAGAGGTGTCTGAAAGGTTGAAATCAGCGGATAGGGAGTGGCTCAGTAGACCATGAACCATTGCTTGGGACCACAGATGATTAACTACCATCACTAAAGCTGGCATACACACAATTCATCCTATTGCTAGCACTTAAGTCAGTGGGTAGGGAGTGGCCCAATAAACCATGGACCATTGTTTGTGACTACAGATGATTAACTGCCATCACTAAAGCTGGCATACACAGGATTCATCCTATTGCTAGCACTTAAGTCAGTGGATAAGGAGTGGCTCAATAAATCATGGACCATTGTTTGTGACCAAAGATGATTAACTACCATCACTAAAGCTGGCAGACACAGGATTCATCCTATTGCTAGCACTTCAGTCAGTGGATAGGGAGTGGCTCAATAAGCCATGGACCATTGTTTGTGACCACAGATGATTAACTACCATCACTAAAGCTGGCAGACACAGGATTCATCCAATTGCTAGCACTTAAGTCAGTAGATAGGGAGTGGCTCAATAAACCATGGACCATTGTTTGTGACCACAGATGATTAACTACCATCACTAAAACTGGCAGACACAGGATTCATCCTATTGCTAGCACTTAAGTCAGTGGATAGGGAGTGAGGATCTGGTGAGGAGGTACCTGAGTTTTGGGTCAAGACAGAAGCAAATTGTGCATTTAGAAGGTCAGCCTTATCTATCGGAGACTGCACTTAGGGCACAATAACCCCCACCATCCCTACCAAATAGGATGTGATCAGTTGGAAGCAGTTGCCAAGGAGAGACTTAGGCGTCATTGTGGACAAAAATTTAAAATTCCACAGCCACACTCAGGTTGCAAAAGCTAATCGAGCTCTCGGACTCATTAAGCGCTCTTTTGTAACCAGAAAGTCATGTGTGGTTATAAAACTTTACAAATCCCTTGTCTGTCCCCACCTTGAGTTTGGCCTTTCCCCAAAATAAAATGGACACAAGAGCCCTTAAAAGTGTCCAAAGGAGAGCAACCAAGCTTAAATAATGTCCCTTACCAGGATTGCCTAGGATCTCTGAGACTTCCAACCCTCACCTATTAAAGATATAGAGGAGATGTGATCATGGCATGCAAAATTTTCAAATCCAGTCACCTGAACCAGATCTTCACCCCCTCCCTGGCTAACAATTCAAGAGGTCACAGTCTTAAGCTTCACCTGCCTGGATGTCTGAGAAGGGAATGACGTGGTTTCTTTTCCCTTTGGTTGGTCCCCCTCTGGAATAGCCTATCCAAGTCTACCATCCAAGCTGAGACTCCCACTCCTTCAAGGCTGGAGTTGACAGGGACTGGGAGAGGGCTGAGTGGAGGCTGGACTGGGAAGCTAGGCCAACATAATTACATCACTGACCACCAGCAAGAGCTACAGGAGGATCTACCACCTTATCTCGCTGGCAAATGCGATTTAAGGTAATGAGTGTAGTAGGTTTTTAACAGAGACATGTCTCCAGAAAGATTTTTGGTTTAACTTGATGTCAGAATCTAATTTTTTCTTGTAAGCAGATTTCAGTTTTTTGACAGAATCCTTTACACAATTCTGTGCTGCCTTGTGAATTGACAGGGTCTCTGGGTTCCTCTTCTTCATATACAGTTTCCAAGCTCTAGATTTCTGGTTAATCAGCTTCTTAACTTCCATAGTGAGGAAGGGAAGTGTTTTAGGCTGTTTTCTAAAAATAACCATGGAGTGTTTTTTTCAAGAGCAAGGAGACTCTTTTTTTGAAATTTAACCAAGACTCATTGATGTCACTAGTGATAAGCATTGACCAGGTTGCAGATAAAGTTCCTGTTGTATTGCCTCATAGTCAATGAAAGTCCGAGGACAAAATTTAGGTTGAGTAGGACAATTTAGGGACAACATGGACAGAGTAACTAGGTGGTCACTACTAGCAATTGGCAGTAAAGAATCATTACAAATGACGGAATCAGGATCATGCAATATGACAAGATCTAACAGCAAGGGATTCCGATCAGCTCTATGGAGTGTAGGCTTATCAACAGTTAGATGAAGAAAATTATTTGAAAAAAAAACACAAGCTCCAAAAACATAATAATATACAGAAAATTTGGAGTTCATTTTTTCTAGAAGAAATCTACTTACAATTATCCCTACCCCCATAATATACAAAGCACAAACTATACATAATTTGGGTTATATATTTTGCACATTGAGGAGGAGAAGGTTGTTGGGCTTAAGTGAAGTGCTTTTCAAAATGATTAGCTACAATTCTGGTGCTTATTATGAAATAACATTTGTTTTATTAGCATGTTTCTTTCTTAACAGGCCTAACTACAGGCTATAATGCTGCCATAATCTCTGTCATTGACATTGGATTATGATCCTACTAATGATAATTTTTGACAGAAAATAAAATTCAGCAGTAAATATTTACTTTCATTCCAAGTGATCTAATTCTAGAAGGGTATCAATTTCTGGTTGACCCTCCTCCTCCATAGGGCAAACTAAAAATGTGTAAAGTGGGCTTGCTTACAGGTAAAATTACCTATAGAGCAAAGCATATTAGTCCAAGAGCCCTGTTGCCAGTAGGGTGAGGTCTGTATTCTATATTTATTCAAGGAAAATGTTTACTTTCATTCCAAGTGCTCTAAAGTTCATATTACTGCACATAGCAAGATTCTGATGTCATATTGTTTCTTTGTATTTTGTTTTCTGAACAATATGCAAAGTTAATTATGCTATATTATTTATAGCTATGTTATTTTTTGTATAGTTATTTATAGCTATGTTGCAAAACATAGCAACATATTGTTTCTTTGTCATTATTGGAGAAGTGCATCCATTTTTTAGGTTTCTAAAATACCCTCTAACAAGACTAAAAATGCATAAGTGGGCTTGCTTACAAGTAACAGTACCTATAGAGTAAATATATTTATTAAATATAGAGTGAAAAAAATCTATAAAAAAAAAACTGAAACAAGCTTTATTAAATAAATACAGAATACAGACCTTGCCCCACTGGCCACAGAACTCATGGACTAATATACTCTGTTCTATAGGTAATGTTACCTGTAGGCAAGCCCACGTTAATTATTTTTAGTTTGCCCCATAGAGGAGGAGGGTCAACCAGAATGGATGCACTTTTCTAATAATGACAAGGAAACAATATGTGATTGTCAGAATATTGCTATATGCAATAATAGGCCTGTGCACTTTAGAGCACTTGGAACAGAAGTTGACATTTACCAATTCAGTTTCTAAAGTTATTTCTTAGCTATGTTGATATTTTGCAAATTGGAATTTTTCTGATTTGACTTTGAGAAGTGACTTCTTGCTATCTTGGAAAGGGACTAGGTTAGAAAAATGAAACTTTTGGTAGACCCATCCCTGAAAATTTCATTTCCTAACCTAATCCCTTTCTGAGATAGAAACAAGTCAATCAACTAGAATTTTACCTTTTTCTTTAGCATTATATGAATAGATAATCTATTTTGAAAGGTTTGACTTAAGTATCCTAATGAAAATACTAGCCTACTAAAGGTTATCTAAGACCTGTGGCCTAAGGAAGGAGAAGGAGTAACAATAGGTGCCTCAAAATATTGTCTGAGGTGATCATTAAAACTTTAAATACATTCTTTCAAGTTTCAGTCATCTGACAACTAGGCTACTTTCCAAGATACCAATAAGCCCTAAATTAAAATTCTACCCCTAGCTATTACTGTGAGCGGCATGGCTCTGAACACAAAAAGAAGTTTACAAAAATAGCTGAGATGGGAAATCATAAATGGCCTTAGCCTACCTGAAATGTGTCTGAAGTTCTTCTTTTGATTCAAATTTGACATCACAGAACACACAACTTTCCTGTTGATTTACTATCAATATTTGAGAGGTTGATGCAGTATCTGACATAGTCCAGTTCGGCAGAAAAAGTCTCTTTTGAATGCTTATCCAAATGAGACAATTTGAATTGGCCCAGATTAAAAACCCTGAGCGTGTTCCAGCTGAGACAAAAAGTAACTAAAAGCTACGGAAAAGTTACTAAAAGTAACTTTTTCCGTTCCAGCTGAGGCTATTTAGCAGCTGGAACGATAGAAAAGTTACTAAAAGTAACTTTTTCAGTAACTTTTGCTAAAGATAGTTAACGAGAATCTTTAGTTAAGTAACTTAACATCATTATCATCACTACAATAATATAAAACTTTTATGATGGCTAACAAACAAAAGTTTGAAGACTATGAGCGGCTTCCTAAGCAGAAAATTTAAATTAAAGTAAATCCAGGTTAAAGAAGAAACAGCAAAATTGCATAGACTAGACATTCTATAAATGGAAGTTTACGCAAAAATTTTGAAATCTGATTGTTGGAAAACGACTTGTCTATGAAATCCATTTAACAAGTTCTTTGTTCTTTAATTTAAAATTTGAGCTCCTCTAAAAGCCAAGTTAGGGGAGAAAAGAAGAACAGTTGAGAAGAAAGTAATTTAAGAATTACACAGGAATATAAAAGTCATAATAAAGTTCTCTAGTCTATTGGAATTGGTAGCCTATAAGAACATGGTTGAATAAAACATTTTGTGGTTAAACTGCAATTATTCAACTTGGGATTAGTGATACAAGTTCAAAATAATCAATTTAAGTGCTGTTAAAACGCTGCTTGGCTACAATTCAAGTTGTAGAAAATAGTAATACCTGAAGATTTTGATGGTTGAAAAAAAAAAATAACAAATTAATGTGAAGGTGAAAAAGTGTTTATTGAATTTTGGTAAATGCAAAACAGTGAAGGGACTGTATGGTTGATATTCAGACCACCTTTTAGGCTCTTTTACCTCCTTGAGATCTTGTGCCATATGAAATATTGCTTACTTGTATGTATGTGTTGTATATAGTGCCCTTATTTGCTTGTATTTTTGCCTCTCTTTTTACTTTATTGAGGTCTGTTTAATCGTATTTGTGCATTCACTTTTTTTTTTTTTTTTTTTTTTTTTTTTTTTTTTTTTTTTTTTTTTTTTTTTTTTTTTTTTTTTTTCTGCAAAGTAAGCTTGTCACGTGAAAGAAGTAATGGTTCCTGGTAGTCCTGGGAAGGGTGGAGGTTGTGGGGGAGTTAGAGGTGGTCCCACTGTACCAAATTTGTTGGCTAAAGGTCATGATATGACAAAAATTACTGACACTAATGACAAGGGTATGCTAGTCCCTCTATCAAAGACTTCTGCTGGATATCTAGGGCGTAGATTGGCTGTAGCTCTAGGAAATGATTATGGGAAAATACTCCCACGAATAGGTCCTAGAGGCTCTCTTGAAGTTGTTCCAAAAAATCTAGACATTGCTAATAAGATCTTAGGCATAAGGGATCTCACATTGAATAATATAGTGATCAAATTTGAAATGAAGCCAGAAAATATGCTATACTCAAGCAGAAAAGGAGTACTATACGTTCCCAGGGACTTAGCTACTCCTGAAGAACTCTGTAAGGAGATTCAGCAAGTAGAACAGGTTACAAAGGCAACTGTACTAAACCCTCATCCCACATCTAGAGATGGTAAACCATACACTAGCTACACTATACATGTTGACTTCTCTCAAGAAATGGATTTTCCTACAATAATTCCTATATGGAGTGCCCTCACTGTGGTGAAACAGTTCATACCAAAACCGTTGAGATGTTTCAAGTGCCAGAAATTTGGCCATAACTCTCTAAACTGTTGGGGTAAAGATACTTGTGGTATTTGTGGAGATAATCACCCCATGACAGCTTGCCCTGAGTTAAACAAAAACAGAAATGAACAAAAAGTAAGATGTGCAAACTGTAATGGACAGCACACTGCCCTCAGTAAAGAGTGCCAGGATTACAAGTTTAGAGCTGCAATTCTGAAAACGTCAGTCACAAAAGGTATATCATTCAAAGATGCAGTTCAAGCTTTCACTGACACCAAAGGGAAGACTCTGCACACACCACCACCAGCTTTAAACTTTGAACATTTTCCAGTCCTTGTTCACCCTTCAATCCCACCAGAAGCAAAAATACAGGAACCAATTAACAAGGAAGTTGTCTTACTGAGAGAAAAAATAGACCAACTAACCACAGTAGTGTCATCATTGTGCTCACTGATTGCTTCCAGTGTAAAGTTAAGCAAAAGCTCGAAGTCAGAGGTACAGAAGATCCTGTCTTCACTGAAGAAATCTGAATCCTTTGTTTCTGGAAATGAAACAGACTCAGAGGATGGTATGGATGAAGATAACTTTGTTCCAAAGAAAATTTTGTCCTCTCCAGAGAAAAAGACATTAAATAAGCGTGTTCATAAACAAAAAATCAAAGAATGACTACAAGGGTAATCCAACTAAACATTAGGGGAATGGGAAAATCAAAGGTAGTAGAATTGAAAAACCTTCTAGTGAGGAGTAAGCCAGATATTGTACTAATTCAGGAAACTTTATTGAATGAACAGAAAACTTCCCCAAATTTTAAAGGCTATAGCATGGCTAGATGGGATAGGAAGACAGGACCAGGGGGAGGACTTATGACTTTAGTTAAGGATAATATCCCGTTTAAAATAGTAGATGATTTTACCCCAGGAAAAAATGAAATTGGGATTATATCTGTCAAAGAGGATGGAACGGATAACTGGATATCCGTTATCAACTATTATAACAGGACTGCAACTGACTTTGATTTTAAACAGTTCAAAGATGCTTTTCAGAAATGTAAAGAGAGGAAAATAATTGCTGGTGACTTCAACCTTCATAACCCAATGTGGGACTCAACATCTTCTCCAAATAATAATTCTAATTTACTGGCAGATTTTATTACTGATCCTCAAAATATGGTTTGTCTTATCACTCCAATAGATCTAGGTACTAGGCTAAACCCCTTAAATGGGAAGACTTCTACTATAGATTTAACAATTGCTTCTTTAGACCTTTCAGTTGACTTTGAGGTTATTATACCGTCACCCTTTGACTCTGATCATTTCCCAGTAATGTCAGTGCTTAATTTTTCTGCTTATAGACTTCAGTTAATGAAGTCGGTGAGTTGGAAGTTCCGCAAGGAGTCCTGGCCTGAATGGCAGAGAGAGGTAGACTCGGATCTGACGGATGTTGAACTACCTACCTCTGTTGAGGAGCTTAATGAGAAGTTAACTCAAGTTATGGTGAATGCTAGTGAAAGGGTATTTGGGTATGTAAAACTTAAAAGAAAATCTAGAAACTCCACACCAGGGTGGAATGCTGCATGCCAAAAAGCTTATAAGGAACGAAACACGGCAAGAAACAAGTTTAGAAGAAATCCTACAGTTACAAACAAAATTGAAATGAATGCAAAACAAGCCATCTTTAGGAAAATTGTTCCCCAAGAAATCAAGAATGGATGGAAGACTCTAATTGAGACAAAGTTTACGAAGACTACATCAATCAAAGAGTTGTGGAGGAGCTGGAAAGTCTACACTGGACAAAGGTCTTCCCCAATATCTGGCATCATGATACACAACGGAACCACTGCCGCCACAACACCCGAGAAAATAAAACTTCTGAAAGAGTATCTAATTGCAAACATTCCTCCACAACTTTCTACTCAAAACCGACCCACTATGCAACCTACACAGGTCTTCCCTAAGAATGATATTGAACTTGTAGAACAGGATATTGATACGATTATTAAAAAATTAAAACCAGGGGCTATGGGCCCAGACAGGATTCACAATGAGATGCTGTCCAACATGTCCCCCCTGCTTAAGGCTTCTGTCTTAACTTTGTTTAATAGGTCCATCAAGGAAGGTTATGTCCCATCGCTTTGGAAAAAAGCTGCAATAATACCAATCCTGAAACCCCAAAAGGACCCTACATCCCCAAAATCATATCGCCCAATTGCCTTGACTTCATGCCTCTGCAAGCTAATGGAGAGACTGATAAAAAAGAAAGTTCTACCAGAAATTGAGAAAGTAGTTCAGCCAGAACAACTAGGCTTTCTGCCCCAACGCAGTACAATAGACTGTCTTGTGAGGCTTGAAAATCAAATAAAACAGGGATTCCGCCTAGGAAAAGAAACTCTAGCTGTTTTCCTTGATATGACTTCAGCATTTGACAGAGTGAATATCCCTACTCTAATGGCAAAACTAAAGAAGCTAAATATTAGCCCTCAAATCGTGGAATGGATTGGTAATTTCTTGACTGAGAGGAAAATAGAAATAACTTTAGAAAATCATTCGTCTGGCTTTTTTAGTGCTCCAAATAATGTGGGTCTCCCCCAAGGAGGGGTACTAAGTCCTTTATTGTTTTTAGTATATTGTCACGATATAAACTTAGATACGATACTGGGTTGTAAACTATACTTATATGCTGATGACATTGCAGTAGCTGCCTCCTCTCGAGATAGGGGATGCCTTAAGGCTTCAGTCCAAAAAGCCCTGTATTACTTAGAAAATTGGACAATGGAAAACTACATGTCATTTTCAACAGAGAAGTCAGTAAGTGTTCTTTTCTCAAGGAAAAATCGAACAAATGCTCAACCCCCCATTGTGTCTTTAGCAGGAGTGGACATCCAACATGCAGAGAAATTTTGCTATCTAGGAGTCTTACTGGATTCAAAGTTGCTATGGACTAACCACATCGACTATCTTGTTGGTAACCTGAGAAGTAGGGCAAACTTTGTCAATGCAATCTGCCTCTCTAAAAGAGGAGCCCCATATTCTTGTGTTTCAAAACTAATTGGAGCAACAATCACCAGCAAACTGGACTATGGTAGCATGTTCTATAGGGAAGCAACTAAGCACAACCTCCAGAAACTTGATTCAGCTTTTAATCAAGTTCTCCGACGAGCTCTAGGCTGCTTAAAAACCACCCCCACCCCAGCCCTCTACTGTGAGCTTGGCGTCACATCACTTCAGAGGAGAAGAAATAATCTTCAAGCCCGTTACTTTCTAAAAAAAATGGGATCAACAAATCATATTGTTTATAAAGAATGCATTGCTACATGGAATCAAGATCTCCAGTTTAGACCAAGGTTTTCCCCTACAGTCTATAAATATTCTTGTCTGATGAGTAATGCTGGCCTTCCAGGCCTAGTTCCAACCCCAAATATAGATGACCTTTCCTCACGCTTCAACGGAATAGGTAATGTAATTAATTTAGCTCTAGATAATAGAATTAATGATTCAGGAACAATAATTTTAAAATTAGAGTGGTATAGGCTGACTCTGCAATGGACTGACTTTACTCACATATATACTGACGGATCTAAGTCGGAAATGGGTGTAGGCTGCGCTTTTGTAGTCCCGTCAACTGGTACTTCTTGCGGATTTAAGCTACCTGACAAGCTTACTGTTTTTTCTGCAGAAATGATTGCTATTTATCAAGCACTTCTTTATATTAAGTCCAACGGTATAGTTGGTAGCTTTTTGATTTGTTCTGATTCTCTATCTGTATTAAATTACTTAGCTATGAAACGAAATGATGCCAAAGAAACTGCTGCACAAATTGAAAAAATAGTTGATGACCTTCTAATACATGGTTATGTTCTACAACTTACATGGGTCCCAGCACATGCAGGTATTCCTGGGAACGAGTCAGCTGACAAAATGGCAAAATGGGCTTGCAGAAATGGTGAATTGTTGGATGTAAACTTGTCCCTGAGTGAATATATTCAGGGTTATGAGGCCAAATCCGCAATTGATGAGAAAGCTGATTTCACAAGAAAGTCCACTAATACAATCTTGGATCTATATGATTTTAAGCCTCCTCCATTGGACCTAATTCACAGTGAGAGGAAAATTGCCACAACAATATTTCGAATCAGATCTGGCCATGCTAAAGTGAATTCTGTTCTCTTTAAATGGAATTTGGTTGACTCCCCAAATTGCATTGTATGTAATGTATATGAAGATGTCCGCCATGTTATAATGTCGTGTAAAAAGTATTATATCCAGCGTGAAATATTAAAAAGAAAAGTTCTAAAGCTCTTTGGTGCCTTTACTTTCCGTGCGGTGGTGGGTCATTCATCCGCCCCTCCGTGGGCTCGTAGGGTGTCTGTTTCTGCACTGGGTTGTTTTATTAGAACTTCAAGTTTATTCGATGTGCTTTAACAGTCTTGGGTCATGTTGTATCAAGTCAAATGTTTATTAATGTATTCAATATATTGTATAAGTTTAATGTGTTTCCCACGAAATTTAATGTAAATTGTAATTTACGGCTGTAAATACTATAGAATTAATTAGGGTGGTCTGACGTAGGTGGCTATACTAGTGGAAAAAATGGTTTGCCACCAATAAAGAATCTGCAAATAACGATTCTAAGTGATTCACTAATCTGAAAGTAGTCATCGTTTCTTAAAAATTCTCCATACACATTGTCTGGACAAGATTGATACGTACGTGACGGAGCTGATTCATGCTCCAAAAACGTTGGAATCAACAACAACAACAAGACTATGAGCCTTTATGCAGGGAAGAGAATGGAACTACAATTGTTCAAAGAACCAGTGATGGTAAACAATCTTATTTTGACCTTAAAATGATTTTTACAAAAAAATTCATTGCTAAGTTCAAGCATTAATGTGATCTAGGCATATCTAGAGAAGCTTGGTTGAATAGTTTGTAGGAGTGAAGTCTTCAGGTCTTGCTTTAGGAAGTTTCTAATTAAATTCCTGTAATCCTTGGACAGTTGCTAGCCTATCCAGAGTCAGTGGTAAATTGTTTTGTAGAGGTGGCATAGCCTTGAGTGAGTAATAGGTCTAATTGTCCAGAAAAAAATGTATATAGTTCAAAGAAAGCTTAGTTCAATCTCACTTGACAGAAAGAAACACTGTGTCACTCTGGAAGCTGATTTAAAACATTCAATGATAATTACTTGAGCTAGCCTTGGCTAGATTGAATCCTGTAATTCATTGAAGTGCTTCAAAAAACTTTGCAGTTTATTGGTAGCCTGTATCAACTTTTTAATATTAATTTATAGATACATTTGTGCCCTCCTACCAAAGTTTCTTGTAGGCTACTCCAGGCTTGAAAACCTAAGCTTAGTAGTTTAAGGCCTGGTGTTGCTGTTATTTTGGTTGGGATAAGGGTCAATGGTGTGACTCTGTAAGCTTAGCCACAGTACACCTAGCTATAATGATTAGCCTACCTGGAGAAATCTAGAGGAAAAACTTAAGAAGAATCAAATGTTTTTTGCACTCAAATGAATTCAAATGAAGAATCAATGTTTTGTAACACTCCCAGCTACAGACATTGAATCAGGATATCACTTGCTGTGCAATGCTGACCATTGGTCAGCATATAATTTTTTTCTTTTTTAAGTAGGCCTAACTTCTTGCTACATTAGAAAATAGGGTCAAAACTAGTAGGCTATGCAATTATGCAAAATAATGTGAAACTCAAATCCTCATTTATTGCTATCAAAATAGGAATTGAGAAGAATTGTATACATCAACGCATAAAAAAAATCTAAGCTATGCATCAATATTGTTGTTAGTACTTGTATGATGCAATTACATTTAAATTAGTATTTATATATAGAGATGGTTAGGTTAGGTATTTGATATAATGCACCCCCCACCCCCCTTCCTCTAATGTGCAAATAAGGTTTTGGAATTTAGGCTAAGAGATTGGTTAGATAAAGAGGAAATACTGAGTCCAGTACAAGTGGGATTCAGATTGACATTCAACACTATTGACCATATTTTTACTTTGGAAATATTGAGATGGAAAAATGGTTGAGAATGGTTCAGAATAGCGCTTCCAGTAGCTAGTTTTTCTGAAGAAGAAGTCAAAGAGGTGAAAGGACTTGTTGTTAGTCCATATACCTCCCTACAATTTTTGGAACTGGAACTGGTTGGCTATTTGTATCTTTTTAGACCTGAGAAGTGCTTTTGATTCAGTAAATAGGAGGTTGTTAATTGAAAGCCTATTAGAAATAGGCTTGCTGTCTTGTTTTGTAGCAATAATAGCAGCTATGTATAGGAGGGTGAAGTTTGATGTAAAGGTGATGGGGAAATTTTCTAGACTAGTTATGTCTCATTTGGGTGTAAACAAGGATGTACTTTATCCCCAAAGCTTTTCTCCTTGTTTGTTAATGATTTAGACAGTTTTATGAAAAAATAATGGAGCCCCATTTGTATCTTTGGATTGGTTCAGGCTATCATGTATATTATTTGTAGATGATATAGTAGTAGTGGTGGTAATTTCAACTATTTATTCCACAGCCTTTCTGATTCAGGGGTCATTCTTAAAGAATTGGGACAAAACTTAAGATTTAGTATAAAAGGTGAGGTATTAATAAGGGGACAAACCCCCTCATATAGATAATAAAAAAAATATAAGAGTATAAAAGTTTGTTATGTAAGTTAATTCTTAAGTTATGTATATTTTTTACTAATAAAAACGTTTGTTAAAAATTAAAGGTTCTAGTTGCCTTTTTAAGTAACCGAAAAATTGGAGGGCAACTAGGTCTCCTTCCCCACCCCTTATTTCTCAAAATCATCTGATCAAAACTAAGAGAAAGCCATTTAGCCAAAAAAATTAATATGCAAATTTCATTTTAATAATTTATGTGCGGAGAGCCAAAATCAAAAATGCATTAATTCAAAAATGTTCAGAAATCAAATAAAAAAACTAGTTTTTCAAACTGAAAGTAAGGAGCAATATTAAAACTTAAAACAAACAGAAATTACTCTGTATATGAAATGGGTTGTCCCCTCTGCAATTCCTTGCTCTTTATTACCTTAAATTGCATTTGCCAGCAAGATAAGGTGGTAGATCCTCCTGTAGTTCTTGCTGGTGGTGAGTGATGTAAGTATGTTGGCTTAGCTTCCCAGTCCAGCCTCCACTCGGACCTCTCCCAGTCCCTGTCGACTCCAGCCTTGAAGGAGTGGGGAGTCTCAGCTTGGATGGTAGACTTGGATAGGCTATTCCAGAGGGGGACCACCCGAATGGAAAAGAAACCACGTCGTTCCCTTCTCCGACATCCAGGCAGGTGAAGCTTAAGACTGTGACCTCTTGAATTGTTAGCCAAAGAGGGGGTGAAGATCTGGTTCAGGTGACCGGATTTGAAAATTTTGCGTGCCATGATCACATCTCCTCTATATCTTCAATAGGTGAGGGTTGGAAGTCTCAGAGATCCTAGGCAATCCTGGTAAGGGACATTATTTAAGCCACGGACCAGTTTGGTTGCTCTCCTTTGGACACTTGTAACCGGGGAAGTGGAGGAGAAAACTGGATCGCCATTATCAGTGTAGATCATGACACGTTGAGATCTGCCAGTTAGGAATGCTCCAATCCAATCAATCACATCCTCATGCACCTGATAAGCTTTAAGCTTCAGCAACAGAAATGAATGTTCAACTTTGTCAAAGGCTTTGGCTTGGTCGAGTAAGATAATGTCTACCGGTTTACCCATATCCAAAATTTTAGTTGCATGATCATATGACTGAATAAAGTTGGTGTTGATTGACCTGCCCCTGTGAAATCCATGTTGTCTATCGCTAATAAGTGTATTTTCTTCTAAATAATTTATAAGAGCATGGTTAATGATACCTTCCATGATCTTGCAAATGGCTGAGGTTAGGCTTATTGGTTGATAATTTCCTGGGTCATCCTTGTCACCTTTCTTAAAAATTGGTATAATATTTGCTGTTCTCCAATCATTTGGTACTGACTTTTTGGCCAGGGACATGTTGAATATTCTGGAAAGGGGGAGGGAAATGTGAGCAGCAGATTCTATCAAAAGCCGAGGGTGGAGATTATCAGGTCCAGCAGCTTTGTTGGAGTTTAAACTTCTTAGTATTTTAAATACATCTTCTTGAGTAATGATTACAGGGGACATTGGGTTATGTACTGTTACAGGAGGTATGGTTGGGAGTGTAATGTCAGGTGGCTTAGAGGTGAAGTTTGTGCAAAAGCTGGCATTCATGCAATCAGCAATTTCTTTTGGGTCAGTAGTACTGGAGCCATCTGATTTTTTTAGCCTGTTGGTGCGTCGACGGGAAGGGTTATTAGCTGTAACATAGCGCCAGAACTTTTTTGGGTTTTTCTTTGACTCATTTGCAATAGATTCTTCATGGTCTTGGATAACTTTTCTTGTCATGTTTCTCAGCTTGTTTTGGAGCATGGCGAATTTGTTATGATGGTTGTCACACTTGCATTTTAGGTTTTTATTCCATGCTCTATTTTTCTTTCTGATAATTTTCTTAATATTCCTGGGAAGGTATGGAAGAGTCTTTGGTTTATCTGACCAATAAACCTTTGTATGCTTCCTACATGCACCTAGTAAAGTAGACTTAAAACGATTCCAACTAGATTCAATGTCTGTCTCATCTGATAATCCCTCATCCCAATTTATATTAGCTAGTTCTTCACGGATTAAAGCATAATTGGTAAAAGTTCTCTTAAGTTTATCATCACGACTATGGTTAATATTAATGTCATTCATTATACATATGAGGTAAAAAGTGGAAGTAATCCTCTCAGGGTCATTTGTAATAAGGAGGTCAAGTAATGATGGTTGTTGTGAATGTCTAAATCTAGTGGGTTGCATTATTATCTGAGTTAGGAAGTTGTCAGCAAGGGTTTGGGTGGTTGTGTAGGAGGGGTTATTAGGGGGTGAGTACCCAATACCATCAAACCAACAAACTTCTGGCATATTAAAATCACCATAAAGCACAAGTGATGAATTTAGATTACATAAGATCTGTATTATGTTAGAAACTGCTTGGTGAGATACTAGTTGGTTTGGAGCTGATGGGCTATGGTAAAGCACACCAATATTCACAATTTCAAATCCAATTAGAAGTCTAACTAATACATGTTCCACCCAAGTATTAGTAGGTTGAGAAATAGAAAAATCAATTTTATCTACCTTAATTCCAAGCCTAGTGTAGATAGCCACTCCTCTTCGACACAGGTTACTATCTAGGTTGCTCAGGAGTAAGTATCCAGGGATTTGAATATGTGCGTCATCCAATTTGGTCAAAGAGTTCTTAGGACACGCCTCACAAACACAGAAAACATCTACATCCTTTTCATAAAGTAACACTTTTAGTTCTGAGAGTTTTGGCACTAAAGAATCAATGTTTGTATATAATATTCTTAGTTGCGTCCATTTTCTTTGGCCGACTGGGCTGTTGCTAGTTCTGGCTTTTGAACTCTGATATGGATTTTCGTCGCCCGAACTAGCGGTGACGTAGTTGGTCTCAGACGAATCAGATGCAGCACTTGATGGAGAGACAGAGCTCAAAAACGAAGCCGCGGAAACAAAGGTTGGACTTATAGAAGTCTTTCTGGCTAGGCTTGATGCATTATTTACACTATTTACAAGGGATATGGGTAAGTCTAGTGAACCATCGAGCGAGGGGGGGGAAGGACTCCCTCCCCCGGGGGATCACATTTTTTGACACGATGGCGCCATCACGGATGACAAGGTTTTTTTCACCGGCTGCTGCACGCCTCTTTATCTCTTCAATTAGTTCTTTCCTTCTCTGGCGGTCTTCATTGGATGCATCAGCAAAGAATGAGATACTCCCCCTCCTCTCTCTTGAGGCCTTCAATAAATCCATTTTTATTTTGTAATCATTTATAGAAAAAAGGATTGGGTTGGGTCTGTCTATGGTACTTGCATTCTTACCATTAGGTAAACGTTTCAAGTTAGTAATAGCCCCGACATTAATTGAGTATTCATCTTTTAAGTAAGTTGAGATGAACTGAGCATCGTTGGTTTGCAGAGGAACGCCATTGGCAATCAGATTAAGTCGTCTTCTGTTTCTTTCTTGCTCTTGTCTCACTATTTTGCGGACGTCTGTATTGAGACGGGTGGTTATAGAGTTTTCCACAAGTTTCTGCACATCATCTATGGAAACCTTTGATTGTATAGCCGTCTCAAGTGTTTCCACCTGAGCCCTCACAGTGTCCAAAGAAGTCTGCATATCAGATCTGAAACCAGCAAACAAGTCACGCATTTCACTACAATGGGATTCGAGAGTGCTTTTCACTATATTTGGAACATCAGGCTTACTGGAACCTGTTTTACATAATGGGCATGTCCAAATACTTCCAAGTCTTTCATTCATTTTGCAGAAAATGTTGTATTCGGCTGTACTCATTCCTAGACATGTTGCACAGAGCCATTTATCACATTCATCACACTGAATGGCTGGCGAGGACTCACTCTGAACACAACCAGAGACAGCACACTTATCAACTCCTTTTTCGGGTGTTGCGGGTTTTAGGCGTTTTGAGCTATTGGACACCATAATTTCAGAATGAGCGGCAACGCTGGGCGGAAAAATTCAACACTGATAAGGCTTAATGAAGAACGGGAAGATGTGCAATTCCCTGGAGAATTGAAATTAAAATGAATTGCCCAAAAGTCTAAATATATCAATCACAGCACTGAGGTAGGTCCCTTAAATCAACACCTAGGGTAACACAAGACCAAAGAAAATGCAAAAAACAAAGAAAAACAGTTTTATCTCACAGTTTAATACATATATATCCAGGGTTCAAAATTATGCAACCACATGGTATTGTTATTGTTATTAAGAGTGGTTATGCTAAAGTTTGATTCTTTGCCACAATTCTACTTTTTAAAACAATTAAAAACTTTAGTGTAAAGAGTGAGGGATTGCAGAGGGGACAACCTATTTCATATACGGAGTAATTTCTGTTCATTTTAAGTTTTAATATTGCTCCTTACTTTCAGTTTAAAAAACTAGTTTTTTTTATTTAATCTTTGTTTAGGGATTAAGCATAGGGAATCATGTTTAAGGAGTTAGCTTGGTAAGAGTTTATTTATGGGTGTTTCTGAATTCATAAAGTGTTTGAAAGTTTGTTTGCTTTTTTAAGTTGTTTGGAATTAGGTGCTTGTATAAAGTTGCATGTGTTTGCTATGGCCTGCAGGCTTTTTTGCAAATAAATCTTATCTATGGCATTTTGCCTTTTTTTTCAAATAAATATAATACAGAATTTGTAGAACAGACAGAGAAGTTGAACAAATAGGCAGAACAATAAATGTGTTTTTATTCCCTTCACTGCCTGTTTCAATAGAAAAGCCAGGGATTTACTGTTTTCATTCCCTGGAAATTAGTCTTATACCTGGTTCCAAAAGTGAGATTGAATTTGTCAAAGCTTGGAGGTTTATTCCTCCTGTCTGTTTAAAGAAAACAGATGCATAATTGAAGTTTTGTTCATTTCTATCTTACATTTCATGGGCATCCATGGTATTTCTTCCTTTATTAATCTTCCTTGTTTCTTTTCTGCAGGATTTTTTTGTCTCATTTTTAGAAAGATAAAAAAATTTATTTACAAATTACTTATACTAGAAGCACATTTTTAAGACTTTGACCTAACTTAGGATCCCTTGTTCTAAAGGCATGATTGAATTTCTTGAAGCTAGAAATTTCTTTTGTGGCAAATTCAATGGTAAATATTTAGTTCACCCCTTTTGCAACTTAATAGTGGTACAATAGGTAAGATTGTAAATTTTTAGTGACTGCAATATATTTCACCCATTACTAATTGCAGTAGAAAGGAAAGCCACTGGTAAGGACCCAAAGAATTATTTCAGATTATTTTTAAAGGTTTTACTACCCATAAAGCTGGCATAACTGGAGAAGGGGCTTCTCAGGAATTAATGACTTTAAAAGCTATACATTATACATAAAAATGCACATTTTTATGCAGAAAGGCAGCAAGTTATTTATTGCTAATCAGCTACAGCAGGTATATCTATTGCTTTCTTTAACCATCAATAAAGATAAAATGCATGCTGAAAACTGAATGCTCTTTGGAAACTTTCTTTAGACACACTAATTGTGAGATGGATATCAACAAAATTCCAACAGGGTTTGTATTTACTTAAGATTTACAAACAAGCATATTGAATGCTTAATTTTGTGATATCCTAATCTCTAAACAGTAACTTTCCTAATAGTTTTCCACCAGCTCATTTTGCTTGGGTGGCCTGGCCTCTCCAAAATGAAAGACAACTGCTAGTAGGCTAAGCTAGTTCTGCTTGAAATTTGCTATATGAGTTAAGGTATCACTGAGATGGATTATGTTTTTTGCCACATTTTTAACTGGATTATGAAGCCCATCTCTAAGTTGAACAAAAGATGAATTTTATCCATCTTTTGTTGGTTTCACAAGGATTTTAGTTGAACTTGAATCCTTATAAAAATGGCCCCTAAGAAACTTTTATAAGATATTAAAAACTTCAGGGTGAAAAATGAGTTATTAAGGACAGGGAAGCCACCCTCATTTATGAATCATTTAAGAATTTACTGTAGCTACTAGCCCCTGACAAATCTTGGAAACACAAACTTTAGATGTCAAGTATAATAAAACAAAGATGTTATTATCCTTGATATTGCAAGTTACTCAGAATTACAATGGACACCACCAAATTAAGCATTTATGTTTGCACTAATTTGTTGTAAATTCAGAAAAGCAAGTTAATGTTTACATTCCATCAGAAATTTTTTAATTTTGCAACAAGCCAACAACTGCATCCATAACCAAAATGATAAGATGCTTATCAATGCATTTCTGAGGAAAAAAAATATTTGATGGGAGAATTTTCTGCAGGAAAAATTCTCCACAAAGAGGAAATTCTAGCTAGGAAAAGTTATTTGATTTCCCCTCCACAATACTCTGCTCTTTATGCTACAGTTTGACCTTTTGTCTTAACTCTTGAAACACAAGGGCCATTTAAATAAAATCAGAAACTTTTAAGTCCTAAAAAACTGTTTCTATGTAATATAAAGAAATAACAAATTATTGGCTTTGGGTGAAACTAATGTTACCAGATAGTACACAAGAAATTGGGCAACATCATTCTTTTCCAAATTGGGTTTTGTTTAAAATAATATGTATTTTCCAAGAAAATCCTGACATTATGGGAATGATGGGAACCATTTTTGGAATTAACATATCAAATAGCATGAAACTTGGCAAAATACTTTACAGAATTTTCAAAACTGTAATTTTGGAGGCCAATGTTATCGATGAGTAAATTTATTAATGCCAAACCTGAAAAAATTAATTCCAAGAAATTAGAAAATTATTCTACAAAGACAGTGATAGGTGATGTAGCCTATATGATTATTTCTGCTATTTAACCGACATTCTTTCTTGGGAAAAAAGAAAATAACTAAATGAAATCCATAAAATAGCCTAAACTCAAAAACATAGTCAAATAAAGAATATTTCTGCTATTTAACCAGCAAAACAAAATTAGCTAAATAGAAAGCATAAAACAGACCATAGCCAAAAGCCAGGAAGCAAAAAGAGACTTGTTAGTTGTACAGGCTGTCAGGTATTTAGTCAAAATGTTCCTATTGGGTTAGTTGGTCCATATATATGGTAAACTTTTTCTTCAAATATGCACATCAAAATAAAGACTCACAATGATTGTGTACAAGATGACATCTTTGTATACAAGATGATGAATAACATCATAATTGCAGGTTACAACAATAAATGACTTTGTAGCAAAACAAAATAATGTATTTTAAATAAAATCATAACCCTTTTTTCTTGGTCCTAAAAAACTGTTTCTATGAAATAAAAAAAAAAAAAAAAAAAATTATTAGTCAACATAATACTTGTCTAAATCCAACATTCATTTATACATATACCCCACAATAGAGAAAATGGGGTAGCTAAGTAGTAATGCTATTTGGCAGTTGTTGCTAAAGTGTCAGCAGCTTTTGGAATTCTATTTAATTGTGCTATTGGCAGCTTTGGAACTTTGTCCATACCTGAATATACAAGATTGTGTCTAGAAAAATAATAACTTGCAAGATTAAATTGAATATTATATTACAACTTACCACCATTTTTCTTCATTTTCATCTGTTCCTTCATCAGTATCCATTATTTCATCAATAAGCAACTGTAGAACTAAATAATGTTGTGTCATTTCTGACGTACCACTGGCAGAGTTCATTGTATGAAGATTTGAAAAAAGCTGTAAAATTGTAAAATCTAAAATTGTTTCTAGCTGAGATAATCTATTGAATTTTTGAAATTATTTGATATTTTAGGATTCTGTAAGATATCTGTTTCAATATTAGTGAGTGTTCTGAAGAGTATCAAGTATTAGAGATGAAAGGAATGCATACAAAGTCTATAGGTTCAGTTATTTTTGTTTTCTACCTATCAAAAGACAACAGTTTTTGAACAGCCGTCAGAAGAGAGAAATTTCCCTTCACAGAAAAATCCTAAATCAGCCATGAATTTTTATGCACCCATCTCTATGCTATATTTTTCATGAATTTTGGAATATTTGATGGAGGCTGTAAAATTTTGTTCCTATATTGGGCTTTGAATAAATCATTTTTATCTTGGACTGTGGTCTCAAAGAAAGCCTAGATTTAATTAGAAGCAAATACAGTAAACTGAAAACTGTGTTGTCACTACTCTGCTTTATAAAGGTTAAACTTGGTGAACTGAATATTTCAAATATATGTCATCCACTTTACTCTAAATTAAATCCTACCTGCAAGTTTCTGTTTCTTTCTCTTGTTAAGTTTAGGTCATGGGCCTAAGTATGAGCCTGATTTGGTTATTAAACAAGTTTCTGAAAATCATATTGCCCTAACAACAAAATGTTCTGTGTTCACAAATTAATGCCCAAGAAAACATTTTTAATTATCATGAAAAATTGGCATTTTTTATATAGCTTATACCTTTGATCTGATACAAGTTTAACCTATTCATAAGCAAATACTATAAAATTATGCAAATAAATAAAAAAACAAATTCCATAAAAATGAAGACATGAAACCCTTACAATTTTCTATGAATAAGCTGAAATCAGTCAAGTATAAAATAAAACAAAATCCAGGACAAAACCAGTCTTTCTGCTATGCTAATTCACAAATGGCACTAATTTACAAAACTGTAAATGGGAGGGGGAAGGGAATTTATTTTGAAAATCTGAGGAGGGGGGTTCCTTGATGGACGTACCAAAATATATATATTTCAATGAAAATTCCCGAAGTATTTTGCCAAATCTAGGGGAACTCCCTCTCATTTGATGCAGATCCATCATTAAAAAATCATTTAGTAAGCTCAAATACTTTTCAAGATAGCCTAGTGAAAAGGCCATTATTTGGAAATTTTAACTAGCCTAGTCTAAAATTCTAACCTTAATAGTTCAACTGAATTTAAGAAAGTGATAGGCCTAAGCCAAAGAGTTTCAATAATCAACACTACTGTATGCTATCTCAGACACTAATGCACTGAAATTAATATAGAAACAGGATATTTAAACCAAATCTAGGTTAATGCCCACAGATTTATTGCAAAATTAATACCTTTCCATAATGAATTTGGCATTAAATTATTTATGCAGCATTCTGCTTTTCTTTTTGTGAACAATGTAGGTCAATTTTATACAGTGGGTTAAATTTAAGATATAGGTTAGGCTAGCTTAATCAATCAGGAAACAATGCAGAAAAAATAATTGTGGTAAAATTCTAGTTTAGCTACTTTTTGCAATCTTGGCAAGAGGTTACGTTATTTAAACTATACACAAGACAAACAAGTTTAAACATGCAACTAGCCTAGAATATCCTATTCATACACCCTTAGAGTGTATCTAATTTTGTTGATTTCAAGATAAGTTCCAAAATATTCTAAGAGTTTCCTCTACTGGTCGGTGGCCTCAGCTACAATATTTACAAGTACTTATGCACAGGAAGTTATTCTAAATTCAGACTAAATGAGTCTAAAACAAATGTTATCAAAATCTTGGTCGTAATATTTTTTTCTATCTGAATAAGACCTTAGTTACTTCATAAGCCGTTCCTGCTTAATGTAAAATTCAAGTAACTTCTTTAGTTACTTTAAAGTTACTTGATTTTTCACCTGGAACACCCTCTAAAAACCCTGACTAGCCTAAAGCTTCTTCTTCTTCTTGATTGGTTTTCTGGAGACGCAAGTGCATAATCTCCATTCAATTCTTTATTTATTCCACTTAAATCCTAACTAAATCCATGCAAGGTTTGAAGCTGAAAGAACATTTCCTATTCTATTAATAAGAGTGGCATAGTGGCTTGTACTTTGTGGGGGAAATAGTGTAGGCACTTCACCATAACTGAAGTTCAATGAGTCGCATATTTGTTTCACTGCAGACCTTAGGTTTCCTGTGATATGGCACTCTTCCAATAGGTGTCGAATGGTCTGTAATCACTTGCACAATCACACATATTTGTCTAAACTACTAACTGACTAGCCTAAAGCCTATCAATTGGATAAATTTTCTATTTGGCTAAGAATACCTGCTGTTGCAAAGTTGTTCCGCTGTAAATACTTTAAATTAAACTTGTTATAATTGTTAAACTTGTTTTTACTTGTTAAACTTGTTTTTTTATTTAATCGCAACAAAATTTACATAAAACCTGCCCAGGACTTGAAAAAAGAAGGAATTTTAACTTCGAGGCTTTCAGGTCGAAAACTTCAAAACAATTTTCACAAACAAATTCACAATTTTCACAAAACAAACTTCAATTTTATTTTTTAAATTTAGCAGGCAATATTCATAGTTTGGAAATTGATATTTCTGAATTAGTTATCATAGGACTGCTATAAATAAATTATTTTAATTATAATTTAATACTTAAAAGATTGGATAGTGATATAAATTGGAAACCTGTTTGTAACTGTAAGCAACTTGGCCCATTTGTAAATCCTACTTACAAACATGTTATAACAGGGGACTTCTCAATAATAAAACAAGATGGTCTTCAAATCAAAATGAATAAAGGGGCTAATTTCCGTCTTTCTCATCATTTGAAACCATCGAGTATTCTTGATAGCTTGAAAAATTATTTTGATTTAATTATTGATAAGTAGTGTAAGAAATAGATAAAAATAAAGAGAGTTTTCAAAGTTGGAAGAATTCAATTATTAGTAGAATACGAAATAAAATATATTATAACTTAAAAAAATAGGAACACTAAATCATTATTTTATAATGCTAAGATAAAACAAGCAATTGCTAATCTACAGACTGAATTTGTAATTGTGCCGGTGGATAAAGCTAATAACAATTTTGCCATAATTTCTCAGAAGCTGTATTGTGATGTCTTAACAAAGGAGTTATGCACAACTAATGTTTACGAAACGGTAAATTTAGAGGATGAGAATTTAATTGAAAAAAACTGAAGAAATACTTTTTTAAAATTTAATATTAAAATTAATGTCAATGATAAAAAGTTCCCTTTCCTATATTGGACTGTAAAATTTCAAAAGAATCCCCCTAAACCACGGTTTATTGCTGGAGCAGCTAAATGTCCAACCCACATTGCTGCTGCTGACCTCTCTTTAATTTTAAAGGAAATTATAAATTTCCTATTATATTTTATATTTTTTAGGATGATGACAGGATTGTCATCAAAAGTTACGAGCTTGAAAAAAATTGCCTTATTTTAGAAAATAGGGGAAAACACCCCTTAAAAGTCACATAATCTTAACGAAAATCACACCATCGCATTTGGCGTATCAGAGAACCCTATAGCAAAATTTTTAAGCTCCTATCTACAAAAATGTGGAATTTTGTATTTTTCGCCAGAAGACAAATCACGGGTGCGTGTTTATTTGTTTGTTTTTTTCCCCTGGGGTCATCGTATCGACCAAGTGGTCCTAGAATGTCGCAAGAGGGCTCATTCTAATGGAAATGAAAAGTTCTAGTGCCCTTTTTAAGTGACCAAAAAAATTGGGGGGCACCTACGCCCCCTGCCACGCTCATTTTTCTCCAAAGTCACCAGATCAAAATTTTGAGATAGTCATTTTGTTCCGCATAGTCAAAAACCATAATAACTATGTCTTTGGTAATGACTTACTCCCCCACAGTCCCTGGGGGAGGGGCTGCAAGTTATAAACTTCGACCAGTGTTTACATATAATAATGGTTATTGGCAAGTGTACAGTCGTTTTCAAGGGATTTTTTTGGTTTTGGGGGTGGGGTTTAGGGGAAAGGGCTATGTGGGAGGATCTTTCCTTGGAGAAATATGTCACGAGGGAACAGAAATTCAATGAAAAGGGCGCAGGATTTTCTAAAATTACTATAAAAAAACAATGAAAAAATAAACATGGAAAAGTTTTTTCAATTGAAAGTAAAGAGTAGCATTGAAACTTAAAACGATCAGAGATTATTACGCATATGAGGGGTTCTAAAAATACTTTAGCATAAAGAGTGAGGTATTTAGGAGGAGATAAATACCTCGCTCTTTATGCTATAGTATTTTTTAGTAATTTCAACTATTTATTCTACGGCCTTTCTGACTCAGGGGTCATTCTTAAAGAATTGGGACAAAACTTGCGATTTAGTGTAAAGAACGAGGTATTAACGAGGGTACAAACCCCCTCATTTACATAATAAAAATTAAAGAATATAAAAATTTGTTACGTAGGCTAAGTTAATTCTTAAGTTACGTATAATTTTTACTTATAAAAAATTCGTTAAAAATTAAAATTTATAGTTGCCTTTTTATGTAACCGAAAAAAATTGCATGGCTCTAGGCCTCTTTCCCTATCCCTTATTTCTCAAAATCGTCTGATCAAAACTAAGAGATAGCTATTTAGCCGAAAAAGGAATTAATAAATAATTAATTAATAAATTAACAATAAATTAACTTGGCAATTTAAAAAATTTAGTCTTCATTATAAAGAACTTTTAATTAAATACCAAAAGAATTATCTTGAAATACTTAGAGAAATCTTTGGTTAATTTTGATTTTCATTTTTACTGAGTTTATCGTGTCCCTAATTTTTGACAGTGGATTTACGGAGGATTTTTTATATATTGTCGCTTCAAATGGTCTTATTTTACGTTCATTTCCTTAATTTTTATCTAGGTCACATTTACATTAATAGAGAAATTTTGACATATTGAAAAACTTTGAATAATAGTTTAGTTTTAATATTAGTTTTAAAAATTATGAATTGGTAACTTAAATACATGAGAGCCAGAACTAAGGTAGGATAAGCTTGTTTTGGTGTTACTTGGTTGTTCTACATTTGCTTGTTTTTTTATGGGCATGTATTTTGGGGGTGATACCTAGCACGGGGATGCCATGGGGAATTTATGCTAGGCACGCCACTTGCCTGGGTAGAGAATTTAAAGTGCTGGAACCCTATAGGCAAGTGTGTATTCTCCTGATGAACCCTTATGTTTGGTTATTGCCTCTGAATTATTTGTCTTTATTGTTTTTATTGTTTGGTAAATGACGACTTATACTCATTGACGACACGACTGCCTGTCCATGGATTATTCTTTATGGTTGATTATGTATGGCTATGCTGTTTGACCTATGTGATTGTATGGATGATTAGGGTTAAGGCCTCATTCAAGTGCTGATCTATATTAATCACTAATGTAGGAAAATAGTCTTCCTTTTCTCCTTCTGTCTTTTTTTTAATGTTTTTGTGCTGTTGCATGGGTGATTTCTCTTTTCATTATATAATCACTTTAGCCTGACTGTCAAAAGCAGACTTATTGAAATAGGGTTTATCAGTCCTGACGAGGGTACTCAACCACAACCCAGATGTTTGGAAAAACCTATATTGCTGATATCCCTTTTCATTCTCAGTGATTAGAATTTAGTATATATTATAATTTTTGGGGAGTAAATTGTTGTATTTCCTTCAACTTTATTGTGGGTAGGACTTGTTTTGGAATCTTCTTTCCCTTAACTGTATGTATTCTAGCTTTTCTGGCCCACTTAGACTATCCTAGCTCTTCTAGCCTAAATTATAAATTATGCAGATTGCAAGTTCAATAAAAAATTATTGTTAAATTATTGTGTGGAAATTTTCAACCTGACAGCTTAAAAGTTAAAGTTTCTTGGAGAAGGGGGTTACATAACAAACATACATCCTAAGAAAAATCACGAATTGTTCTTACAAAATAAAAAATACTTTTTCGAAATAAATAATGATTCTTACAAAACAAAATAATTCTTACAAAACCAAAATACATCCTAAAAAATCATAAATTATTCTTACAAAATACAAAATACTTCTTAGAAACCAAAAAAATTATACCAAAAAAAAACTTTTTTGCAGAGTTAAAAACCTCTTACCTAAATAACCAAAATACAATTCACTTCTTAAACAAGACCTAAGAGCTCATACGGCACTTGTGACGATGTAGGATGACCCAACAGCTAAGAGCTCATATGGTATGAACTCTAGCGAAATTTCAAAGAATCAATAGATTGCTTTAAAAGGAAAATCAGAAGCTTAATGCCGGTTGGGATTTAAAATAAGAGCTTTGAGTCACGAGGTCCTTCTAAACATCAAAATTCATTAAGATTCGATCACCCACTCGTAAGTTATAAATACCTCATTTTTTCTAACTTTTCCTCTCCCTTCCGCCCCCCAGATGTTCAAACCGGGGAAAACGACTTTATCAAGTCAATTTGCATCATCCTACCAATTTGCATCATCCTAGCACGTCTAGAAGCACTAAACTCGCCAAAGCACTGAACCCCACCACTTAACTCCCCAAAAGAGATTGGATCTTGTCCGGTTACGTCAGTGACGTATCTACGACATTTAAAAACATTTTCCAAGATTTCTGGTTTCCCCTTCCAGCTCCCCAAATGTCAACAGATCTGATCGGGATTTGAAATAAGAGCTCTGAGACCTGAGTTCCTTCTAAATATAAAATTTCATTAAGATTCAATCACCCGTTCTTAACTTAAAAATACCTCAATTAGTCTAATTTTTCCATATTAACAATCCCCAGCTCCCCCAAACAGAACGGATTCGTACAAATTATGTTAATCTCGTATCGATAACTTGTACTTATTCTTCCCATCAAGTTTCATCTCAATTTCTCCACTCTAAGTCTTTTTCGAGATTTGCGGTTTCCAAGATTTCTGTTTCCTCCCTCAAACCCTTTACATCCCAGGATCCGATTCGAATTAAAAATGGAGCATCTGAAACATAAGAGTCTTCTATATATCAAGTTTCATTGAGAACCGACTACCCATTCGTGATACCTCGATTTCACTTTTTCCAAGAATTCCGGCTTCCCCCTCCAACTCAATTCAATGTCACCAGATCTGGATTTAAGATAAGAGTTTTAAAGCACAAGAGCCTTCTAGATATCAAATTTCATTAAGATTCGATCACCCCTCCCCCTCCACCAAAGAGAGCGGATCCAGTCCGGTTATGTCAGTCAACTATCTTGGACTTGTGCTTATACTTTCCAACAAGTTTCATCCTGATCCCTCCACTTTAAGCGTTTTCCAAAATTTTCTGCCCCCCCCTAATGATACTGGACCTGGCCGGGATAAAAATAAAAGATCTGAGTTTCGAGGTCCTTCTATATATGAAATTTCATTAAGATACGGTCACTCTTTCGCAAGTTAGAAATACCTCATTTTCTCTAATTTTTAGAATTAGTCCCCTCCCGGCTCCCCCAAAGAGAGCAGATCCGTTCCGGTTACGTCAATCCCATATCTAGGAATTGTGCTTATTTTTCCCACCAAGTTTCATCCACATCCATCCACTCTAAGTGTTTACCAAGATTTTAGGTTCCCCCCTCAATTCCCCCCACATGTTACTGGATCCAGTCGGGATTTAAAATGAGAGCTGTGAGACACGATATCCTTCCGAACTTTAAATTTCATTGAGATCCTTCGTAAGTTAAAAATGTCTCATTTTTCTAATTTGTTCGGAACTAACCCTCCCCCAACCCCTTCCAAATAGAGAGGACCCATTCCGGCTAGGTCAATTACATATCTAGGACTTTTGCTTATTTTCCCCACCAAGTTTCATCTAGATCCCTCCACTCTAAGCGTTTTCCAATATTTTAGGTTCCCCCCTCTAACTCCCTCCAATGTCGCCAGTTCTGGTCAGGATTTATAATAAGAACTCTGAAACACGATATTCTTTCAAACATCAAATTTCATTAATATCCCATCAATCGTTTTTAGTTCAAGTTCTATTTATTTTCATAAAATAACAATAACAAAAACAATATCCCAAAGGGCTAAATGGTCCGTTATTTGGGAAACGGCATACAATAAATAAAGAATCATATAACTTGTCATGAACATACTAACCAACATCTAAATATAAATATGTAAGGAAAAGAAATCAACTCACTGGCAGTCCCCACGAAACAGCGACCCTCACATCACCCGACAATAAAATACAAATTAAAATTCTCGCGTCATCGAGGATGCAACACCAACAAAACAACAACCCAAAAAAGAAGAAAAAAATAAATAAACCATATGAAACATTTAATAAGAAGCCTTTAATAAGACACTTTTCATCTGTCTCTTACAGGAGCCAAGTGTTCGTGACTGCCGGATCTCAGCGGGAACCAAGTTCCAAGCACGTCCCACAGTCACAGCCAGGCCGAAGTCTGAACGAACCGAGGGACTAGCTGGAATCATCACATTCTCCCGGTTATGAACCATATACAAATTTACTTCCCCTACTAGTTTAAGCAGTCCCGAAAAACAACATTGGAGATCTCCCTGGAAGTATTGATATGCCAACGAAGATAGAGATAAAACATAAATATCTTTAATTTTGAGGAGGTCAAGAGGAGTGTGTGTAGCCGACTGGAGAATTCTTGCCGCTTTCTCATAAAGATTGTGAATAGGAGCAAGTACCGAGAGAAATGTGGACATCCACACAGACGAACAGTAACATATATAAGGGTAAATCAGAGAAAAGAATAAAAGACGGAGGATAGGGAAAGGAAATAAACGCTTTAATTTTCGGATGATCCCAAGTCCACGGGAAATTTTCACTCTTATTATTTGAACCTGCCACTTAAATGATAAATTTTCATCCAAAGGAACACCCAGGAATCGCACATATCGATCCGGGGGACGACATATGCAGCCTCTTTGTGTATGAAGCTCAGTAATTGTGGGGCAGCTCACACCTTTACGAGAAAAAATAAGAAGGTAGGACTTTTTTCATTTAAAGTTATTTGATTTATGTCAAACCAAAAGAGTATTTTCTCAGTCATTTCTTGAAGCTTTAGAATAAGGGATGATTCGTCCGGAGCTGCAGCACCTAAAGTAGTGTCATCTGCAAATGCTATTAATTCTTCTTGACTATCAGCTGTGAACACCAACGTACTCTGAGAATAAGATCTGTGACACAATCCACAGCAAACATTGTTAATTGGGTTAAAAATACTTCAATACTTAAGTTGAAAATACTTCATATTTTCTATATTTTTCGAATTGCCCCCCCCCAGAGGGTCAAATCGGAAAAAAAAGACTGTTTCTAATTTAATCTGGTCCGGTCCCTGATATGCTTGCCCAGTTTCATCGTCCTAGCTGGCCTGAAGTGCAAAACCGGGAAAGACAGATAGACAGACCGACAGAATGACAGAATTTGCGATCGCTATATGTCATTTGGTTAATACAAAGTGCCATAATAACAGAAAATAATTCTTATAAAACAAAATACATCCTAAAAAATTGCAAATTCTTCTTACAAAACAAAAAATAATACTTCTATTTTAAGTGCTGCCATCTATTAGATTTTGGTTACAGACTTCAGTATAATTGAATTTTAAGCTAGGTCACATGGAGTTAACTGCTTTCAGCCTAGGTTTGCTTAGGCTCACTTAGTTTGGTAGACCATTCTTTTTTTGTTATGAACTATTTCATATTTTATTAGAAGATTATTTGATTTTTAGGCTGAATTTTCGTTTTGTAAGAATTATTTTTTGTTTAGTAAGAAGTATTTTGTATTGTGTAAGAACAATTAATGACTTCTTAGGACGTATTTTCGGTTTACAAGAATAATTTTTGGTTTTGAATGAAGTATGTTTGTATTTCGTATGAAAATTTAGTGATTTTTTGGATCTATTTTTGTTGTGTAAGAATTATTTTTTTTGTAAGAAGTATTTTGTACTTTGTAAGAACAATTTCTGGCTTTTTAGGACATATTTTTGTTTTGTAAAAATTATTTTAGTTTCTTAGGAATTATTTTGCTTTTGTGTAAAAATAATTTCAGATTGATAGTGTTATTTCATCGACAAAATGCTCGCAGGTGTTTCAATGTGATTAGGCTGTCATTGGAATGATTTTTCTTGGAAAATTTTTCTGAAACATCTATTTTAAAACCAGATGGTTATTTTCATTTTCTGTGAAATGTCTCTAGCAGTCACATAATACAGACGCCACTGACAGGCACCAGACCAGGAAATTCTCAGTAACAAAGCATGAAATTCTCACAAACAAAGATTTATCAAAAGGGTGCCAAGGAATTCCCCTTAAACCAAGATCATAATGATGCAACTGTTTTTTCTCATGACCACCTGCTATGAAAACCCATTGGCTGCTCAGATGGTCGGGATGTTATGAGATATCACCGAAAGCTGCCCAGCAGCTATGCCAAATCAGTGTGTATTGTTGGAATGATGCCAAGAAATTTTCTGAAACAGATATTTCAAGGCATAGCAATAAGATCAGATAATTGTTTTTTCATCGCAAATGGGGAAATTCTGAACAGAAGTGTAACTTTTTCTCCTGTTTGACAAAACTAATAACTGAAGTGTAGTTTTTCTCTTCTATGAAAAAATTTAGAACATAACTTGAACATTTTTCAATGTTTTGCGAGAAATCAGAGCAGAAGTGTAATTTATATTGCTCTTTTACAAAATCTAGAACGAATTTAAATTCAATACGTTCTTCAACAAAAATCAGAACAGAAGTTGAATTTTTCTCTTCTTTTGGAAAATTTAAAAGTGAATTGTGACATTTCTCTTCTTTTAGAAAAATTTAGAACAGAAGTTGAACTTTTTCTTGAATACATTCCCACGGCATATGTCTATAACTCTAAAAATAATCTGGTTCGTCTCTTTCAGAGTAAACCTCCTTTATTACTCTTTAACCCAGCTCTAATCGAAATCTAGGACCAAATTAATGCGACAAAAGAGATTTATTGCAATATATTTGCAAAAACATTTTTATATGAGTCATCAGTAACGAGAATTGGCATAAATCAATGAATAGGACTTCTTCTAGAACGATTATGAATTCTTGTGAGCCATATGTTTTTTATGTGGATATTTTGTATACATTTTAGATGAATGTGAAAAATTCCCATAGGGGGGCTCTGATTTTCTTGATTTTTTATCTCGTTCTTTGTGATCCTCTTTTAGTGTACTGCAGCTTCTTTTCCAAGACTTGTTTCGCGTTTGAAATTTTATTGGGCGATAAGGGCGTCCTTTATTCCACTAATTTCTGACTTGACACGTCTAAAACCGAGTTTATCTCTGTTATAATTGGTTTTATTTAATTTTCATTCAATATGTTTATCCTCATGTCTTTGAGGCTCATCTGAACCATTCCAGTGTCCATGTGTTCTTTAGGAATGGTACGGTTTTATTAACTTGAAAAAGAATGTTTCCATTGTGTGTGTTTAATATGATGTTTGAGATGCGACCTGGAAAATGAATTAGAAGTTATTTTCATTTTGGGTTCAAACAGTTTTTTTTTTTATTCACCAATTTTTTTTTAAATCTTCATTATTATATATTTTAAAACACATGCATGATAATTAAAACAACAAGAAAAACACACACATACAAAGATACACACGTACCCACGCAAACACACATAATTCAATTTTTTCTTTCATTTTCAATGGATGAGCTTTTTAATGATGGGTCCATGGTTATCGTGATGGTAGAATAGAGTCGTTGAGGACTGTTCCTTGCTCATTTTGAAGGTGAGGGGTCTACATCAGCCTAAAATAAATAATTTAAGTTAAATAAATTATGTTTTAAAAAGCCCCCCCCCCGAAAAAAACAGAAACTTCAAGTTTCAGAAAATAACTGTAAGTTAAAAAAAATCCTAAGTTCTAAAAAAATCCAAATGTTTAAATATCAAAAATGAATAGAATTCGCATCAAGGGATAAGCTCGTAAACCACCAAATGACAGTGTTTATGTGCTTTTTAGTTTTGATATTGCTCTTTACCATTCTCTTATGGTGTAAGTTCAACAATATTCAAAGAACTGAATTCATTAGTTCTAGAATGGCCGGTAGGGAGGGGTGTTTTTAGAACTAATGATTATTTGTAATATACAAACACATAAAATTCAGTAAATGCTCGTTTTAAGCTTTGATATTGTTCTTTACTACCCCCTGAAGGATCAGGTTCAAAGTAATTCATGACTTCAATTCCAAATTTCAGCAATGGCTGGAAAGGAGGGATGTTTTTTTTAAACTAATTAAACAAAAAAAAACAATTTTAACTGAAAGTAAGGAGTGACATTAAAACTTAAAGCGAACAGAAATTATATCGGATATGAAAGGGTTCACCCCTCCTCAACGCCCCACTCTTTACGCTAACGTTTCATTGTTTTAAAAAGTCAAACTTTAGTGGAAAGGGTGGGAAGTAGAGGAGGGGACAGCTCCTTTCATATAAGGAATAATTTCTGTTCGTTCTAAGTTTTAATGTCACTTCTTACTTTCAGTTGTAAAAACTTGTTTTTTTATTTTACTTATGAACATTTTTGAATTAATGCCGGTTGTAATTTTGGCTCACTGTGTATAGTTAGTTAGATCGAAATTTGCATATTAATTTTACTTTTTTTTTGCTAAATGGCTTTCACAAAGATTTGATCGGAAGATTTTGAGGACAAATGGGTGCAGGAGGGGCCTATTTTCCCTCCAAATTTTAGCTACTTAAAAAGGCCACTAGGACTTTAAGTTTTATTTACAAAAATTTTCATTTGTAACAAATATACGTAACTTACAAATTAACTTTTGTAACGAACTTTTATATTCGTATATTTTAATTAGGTGTATGAGTGGGTTCGCTTTCTCGTAGATACCTCGCTCTTTGCACTAAAGTTTGAATTTTCTTCCAATCCTTTAAGAATGGCCCCTGAATCACAAAGGTCATTTAATTACAATAAATAGCTCTTTTGAAACTACTAAAAATACTTTAGAGTAAAGAGCGAAGCATTGAGGAGGGACGAAACCCCTGATATGCGTAACAGTTTTTGTTTGCTTTAAGTTTCAATGTTACTTTCTACTTTCAGCTGAAAAAACTTGTTTTCTATTTAATTGCTGAACATTTTTGATTGAATGCAGGTTTTAATTTTGACTCACCATACATGAATAATTAAATCGGAATTTGCATATTATTTCTACTTTTTTGGATAAATGGCTTTCTCAAAGTCTTGATCAAATGATTTTGAAAAAAGTGGCGGGGGAGGGGGCCTAGTTACCTTCAATTTTTTTTGGTTACTTAAAAAGGCCAATAAAACTTTTATTTTTATTTACAAGCTAAAGCTCAAACTTAGTTCCAAGTCTCCAAAAATGACATCGGAATCACAAAGGCTGTTTAAATAGAATAAGTAAGTTCTTTTGAAACTATTAAAAATACTTTAGCGTAAAGAGTGGGGTTTCGAGGAGGGGAAGAAACCCCTAATTTACGCAATAATTTCTTTTTGTTTTCAGTTTTAATGTTACTCCTTACTTTCAGTTGCAAAAACTAGTTTTGATTTAATTTCTCTTTTTATTTAAATAATGGTAATAGTATGGTAAATGTATGTCCTACCCAATCTAACTGATCCATTCAATTTACATCATTTTCAGTCCATTTAATATCAATTATTGCACATTTTTACAATTTTCCATCCCTACATTCAACATGAAAATTGGTCCTTGGAAATCAAATTTGGTCTAGTTTTTATACTTTTCACAATTTGAATACGGGTTAGAGACCCCACCCTATCAATTTACTCCCTTTTCAATTGAATTCACATCATTTTAAAATAAAAAAATTCAACATTTTTATAATTTCCCATCCTTAGCTATAAGATTGTAACAGGTCTTGTAAAATAAGAGTTTAATTATATTCCATTTTTCCTAAACTATCGATAAGATAAAATAATTTAATATTTTTCGGATAGTTCGATATCAAAATCTAAATAATTTATTTTATCTTTATTTATGTATTAACATATAATTTGCTATCAATGAATTCCATGAGTGCTTTTCATTCTTTAAATTAACTCTGGATTTATTCTCATGAGATTCCATTATTTGGAGTTTTGGAAACAAATCCTAACATGCGTTACCTGAAACTTAACTAGATGTACAAATGGAATACAATAAGAATAAGTGAATTGTCTCTTCAGGCAGAAGTGTGGCGTAGTTGGTAAAACGATTGAGACACCAATGGTTGCTTTCCAAAAATTCGACTCTCACTGTTAGCTTGTGTAATGTTTTTTCAATATACATCTCAAACAATTTTTTTAAAATAAGGATTCTGAATATGTATAATTTATTAAGTTTAACTAGACCCAATAAAAGTTACGAGAAAACATAATTATTAAAATAGAAATTGTGACGTGTTTCCGTGAAAAGACTCTACTTGGCTCCGGGGACAAAATTACTTGTAGGCTAGTTTAAACAGAAAGGGGCTCTCAGCTTTATTTTATATGATTTTTTTTTACTAAGAAAATATGTGTTTTGAAGAGCGGATAGAAAATAAGAAGGATTTTATTTATTTAATGTACTTGACAGTCTCCACACATTATTTATAACCATTTAATTATACTTGTTTCATAAATTTTTGACGATGAAAAAACAGTAATGGTTTGCGTATTTCATTTTCTCCATTAAGTATTTCTTCACGAACCAATTCGCTTGATTTGTACATAGAAAGTAATTTTAAATAGAATGAACAAGCAGTTTTATACTCGGCCTTTCCTTCTGCTATCCTTCGATTTTTCTAAGTATTTCAATCAGAACTGTCCCAAGACTTAACGAGGCTAGGGGTGACAAAGTAAAAGCAGATAAGCCTGAAGCACTAAATATAAGTTTGGAAAATAAGAATTTTTAATTACTAAAACTTCCATAATATTTAAAACTTTCACAATAAACAAATAATCTCTTTTTTAATTCTTCTTCTATTTATTTTTGAAAATAAACTTTAAGTGAATTTCTGTGGATCCCTTCCCTTAAATCTTCTTTTTATATAATCAACACACAAATGACTACAATTCACATCGTTAAAATTTTGGACTCGAGTAGAATGATAGACAATTTGCTTCTTTGATGTATTTAAATAGTTGACTATTTAATTTCCAGGTTGGATTCCAAAAGACTTGACTTACTTGACTAAGTCTCCTGCCGGGCACTGCTCGGCGTAGAGTGTGACGCCTGCCTCCTCCACCCACTTCGGTCCATGGCGATTATTTACTCTTCGCCCTGTCTGATGTTTCCCATCGCCAAGAACTCGGACAGGCTGTCGGACCAACGTTTCTTAGGTCGGCCGCGAGGTCGCTTCCAACCAACTTTGATAGGGTCGAAGTCATAGATCATCTTTGCGGGTAGATGTGGTGGCATTCGAAGCAGATGTCCGAACCATCGTAAGGCTCGCTCGGCTGCTTGAGTCGAAAACCAAGACTGCTATGTGAGCTGCAGAAACTTTTCATTGCTGACGAAGTCGGACCATCGTAGGTCCTCAATCCTCCTCAGGCTCTTTGCATGAAATACGTCTATTTTCTTGAGGGTTGCAGCTGATGCTTTCCATGTCTCAGCTCCGTAAAGCATCACAGAGCCAACTAGAGCGTTGGAGATCCGTAGTTTCGTTGTGCGACTGATATTTGGTTTTCGCCAGAGGTGACGATTCAGTCTACCCATGACAGAAGACGCTTTAGATAATATTGCCTGCAGATCGGGGAGAAGTTAGCCATTTGAAGAAATTACGGACCCCAGGTAGGTGAAGTCTTTAACAACTTCGATGCTAGTGGTGCTATTCAGGCTAACTGGAGAGTTAACAGCACGAGATCCAATGATTCCAAAAGGGGATCATTGAAATTCAACATTCAACATGAAAATTGGTCCTTGGAAATCAAATTTGGTCTAGTTTTTATACTTTTCACAAGTACTTCTCTAAAAATATACTTAAGTAATAAGTACTTCTGAAAAACTACTTGAGTACTCAAGTATTCCGATTTTACTACAAAAATTTAAGTACTCTCGTCCAGGATCATGGGGAATATTTTTTTGAAACCAATCCCTTAAGAATGGCCCCTGAATCACAAAGGTCATTTAATTACAATAAATAGCTCTTTTGAAACTACTAAAAATACTTTAGAGTAAAGAGCGAAGCACTGAGGAGGGACGAAACCCCTGATATGCGCAATAGTTTCTGTTTGCTTTAAGTTTCAATGTTACTCCTTATTTTTAGCTGAAAAAACTTGTTTTTTATTTAATTTCTACTAGAAACCCACAAGTAGAGCATGTACCCAAGGCTGGCTGAATTTCGCCAAATCTTTCAGCTTTTTGACCTTCCTTTCAAGCGATTTGATTGTAGGATAAATAGCACTCAAGTAGTATTTTTCCTCCCCTGAAGATTGTCCAATGCCACTGCTACTGGCTCCATAATTTTCATGTATTCTTCAAGAATTTCAACATCACCAGAAGTTAGCCTTGATTTTTGCAAAGCATCACATACTTCAGGAAGCTTTCCAATTTTGCGACAATCCATTAAACATTTGACACTGTCATACTTCGAGTTCCACCTGGTTGCCAAAGGTCTTATAAGCAGTTGTCATGCACCTCTTTCACAGCATCAGCAGTTTTTGAACTTTTATTCACGGCATCGCAGAGAGCAATACACTTCGAAAAAGCGGTGTGGTACTGCCACTTATATGCAATATCAAGCTTTCCAATTTTGCGACAATCCATTAAACATTTGACACTGTCATACTTCGAGTTCCACCTTGTTGCCAAAGGTCTTATAAGCAGTTGTCATGCACCTCTTTCACAGCATCCGCAGTTTTTGAACTCTTATTCACGGCATCCCAGAGAGCAATACACTTCGAAAAAGCGGTGTGGTACTGCCACTTATATGCAATATCACAGAGGGCTTTATCAGCATCAGTGGATGCAAACAGGTTAAGTATGTGGCTGACACACCTGAAGTGTGGAGGAAGTTGGAAGTAATCGGGGTTGTCAGGAGAATCGAGTATGTCTCCAACATTTGTAAAAGAGAATGAGCAATTCTGGCCAGCTTCATCTTCATTTTCTTCATCACTGACTTGAACATCTTCATCAGAAACCATTGGATATTCCCTGAATGCCTTACTAAAGTTAATGGCGTTATCGGTCAAAACCCCTCGTACCTTTTTATCAACTTCATTTTTGTTCCTGGTAAAAATGCCATTCAGTTGTTCAGTAATGCTCTCCTAATTGTGTGAGCCCTTGAACCGGGAACAAGCAAGGGCATAAGATTTCCATTCCAAATCCTTGTTGAGCAAGTGTGCAGTCATTCCCAAGTACCTTTTATTGTTGGCAGACCAAATGTCTGTTGTCAACGACATGTAGTCGGTGAGTTCAAAATCACGAGCCATATCTTTCTGTACTTCAACAAACTTAGCTTCAATTTGCACAGCTAAAGTTTTTCTTCCTGGAACCTTTGTATAAGGTGCAAGACCTGCTACCAGATTTTTGAACGACGGCTTCTCAACGGTGTACAGTGGTCGCATCTCATCCACAAAATAGTCCAGTACCAAAGAATTCACTTTTGACTGTGTCAGTTTCAATGGTCTTGCAGCAAAGAAAACCCTTAAGTTTTTTAGATGGTGAGCTATAATCAGGGCCAGTATTATCTTTATTATCTTCAGCTTCAGACGACGCCGAAAATGAGCCAACAAGTTCACTAGCGTCTTTGCTACTTGAATTCATTTGTTTCTTACTATTCTTGTTCAGCTCAGCAAACTTCTAGTAAACAGAGGGATGGGCAAACTCACCTTGAGATGTTTGTGGAAATTTGTTGTTGCATCAATCAGAACTTTGTTTGGGAAGTTTTTGCATGCACCATCCTTCTGAATTTTCCCATTTACCAAAAAAAATTTCCGTTCAATATATAGGGTATTTCTGCCATGACAGCATCCTTTTTTGAAATTCCGCGCTGGGCCAGGAGCCATTGTTCTCAAAAACTAAAATCCATTCATACACTAATATATAGGCAGTTCAATTCATCGCACTGCCCTGCGTCATGTCGGTATATTTTTTCTGTGCCATTAAGAAAGTACTTGAGTACTTAAGTGCCGTTAAGTACTTCAATTTTTTGCTTAAGTACAAGTATTAAGTACTTTAATTTTTTTTTACTTAAGTAGAGTACAAGTACTCATATTTTTTCCCTAAGTAATTATTCAAATACTTTTACTTAAGTATTTCCCAACACTGGCTTAGGTATATTTTCAAATTCAATTTTAGATCCTGTTTTTGACATAATGATGTCAGGCTCTTCAAAGTTATCCTTTTTAGAATATTTTTCAAACTTTTGTTCTACTGTAAAATGTCTTCTCTATTTTTTATTGTAATTCTCTACTTTCACAGTAAGTGAAAAGGTAACTTTTAAATGTGTGTATAGCAATTTGAGATCTTAATAATCTACCTCGATTTTTAATTAAACACAATGACTATCAAAATAATTTAAATTAATCACAAGTGTAGCTGATTTTCCATTGATCTTAGTTTTAGGAATATGATCTCAAACCACTTTATTTTTATTTATATGAAATAAAGAAATGTTTATATTATACTTGTTTTCAAATTTACAAATATTTTGAATATTCATTGGAAAATTAGTAATCCCTTTAAGGTCAAATTCATTTTCATAACGTTTATATTTTGATAGTCTATCAAAATGTCTGTCACTTTCTTGGTGAAAATAAGTGAGCATTGACCTAAGAAAGTATTTATTATTATTATTTTTCTTATCAATTCAACCTTTTTAACTTTCCATAAATTCTGGCAGTTCCTCATAAGTATCACTTACAAAATTTGGTAATATTTTCATTCGATAATCAATTTCATCCACTCGTTCAAATTGTAAACCTAATATGGCTGTATTGTCTATGACTAATGTGTGTATATGCATGTGGTTACTATATAGTTGGCCTTGTTTGATGTGTCTATTCTAATTAAAAACCCAGGAGTAGCTATGATAATGAATAGGCTCGAGTTCTTCACAGTCCTTCTGAGAATAAATTTATTAAACGTGTTGTAAATTGAACTCTATAGCTATATCTATCGTCCATTATATATTTTAAATCTCTAAGAACAGACTTAAAAAGTGGTCCAAAATCAGTTTCATTTAAATTCATTGAAATATTATCTTTAAGGGAATTCTCTCTAATCCATTGAATACCTGGATTATCATCATGTTCTTCTTCTTTAGACATTTACTCTGGGATATCTGAAACTTTTCTTGTTTAAAAAAAGATTCGAAATGTCAATATTCCGTTCTTTTTTTAACACTGTCTACCAGTTACATGCAAATGTCAACATTTGCTTAGGTATATTTTAAAATTCAATTTTAGATCCTAGTTTTGACATAATGATGTCAGGATCTTCATAGTTATTCTTTTTTAGAATATTTTTCAAACTTTTGTTCTACTGTATAATGTCTTCTCTATTTTTACAGTAATTCTCTACTTTCACAGTAAGTGAAAAGGTAATAAACAATCAAGAGATATAAAACTCTACAAAAAAGAAAACTTCAAACGAGACGACGGCCAGTAGAATTAAAAGACTAAAACAACGCGGATATTTCGCCTGTATAAAACAAGGCGTCTTCAGCACAAGATAGAAAATTAAAAGAAAACTAATCTAAAAACAAATAAAAAAACCACCACCAAATATAATAAATACAATGCTCGCTACTTATCCAAGTGAGTGAACTTTCAAGTGAAAAGGTAACTTTTAAATGTGTGTATAGCAATTTGAGATCTTAATAATCTACTTCAATTTTTAATTAAACACAATGACTATCAAAATAATGTAAACTAATCACAAGTGTAGCTGATTTTCCATTGATCTTAGTTTTAGGAATATGATCTCAAACCACTTTATTTTTACTTATATGAAATAAATTTTTTTTATATTATACTTGTTTTCAAATTTACAAATATTTTGAATATCCATTGGATAATTAGTAATCCCTTTAAGGTCAAATTCATTTTCATAACGTTTATATTTTGATAGTCTATCAAAATGTCTGTCACTTTCTTGGTGAAAATAAGTGAGCATTGACCTAAGAAAGTATTTATTATTATTATTTTTCTTATCAATTCAACCTTTTTAACTTTCCATAAATTCTGGCAGTTCCTCATAAGTATCACTTACAAAATTTGGTAATATTTTCATTCGATAATCAATTTCATCCACTCGTTCAAATTGTAAACCTAATATGGCTGTATTCTCTATGACTAATGTGTGTATATGCATGTGGTTACTATATAGTTGGCCTTGTTTGATGTGTCTATTCTAATTAAAAACCCAGGAGTAGCTATGATAATGAATAGGCTCGAGTTCTTCACAATCCTTCTGAGAATAAATTTATTAAACGTGTTGTAAATTGAACTCTATAGCTATATCTATCGTCCATTATATATTTTAAATCTCTAAGAACAGACTTAAAAAGTGGTCCAAAATCAGTTTCATTTAAATTCATTGAAATATTATTTTTAAGGAAATTCTCTCTAATCCATTGAATACCTAGATTACTATCATGTTCTTCTTCTTTAGACATTTACTCTGGGATATCTGAAACTTTTCTTGTTTAAAAAAATATTCGAAATGTCAATATTCCGTTCTTTTCTTAACACTGTCTCCAGTTACATCTCGAATGAATTGTTGATTTTTATTAACATCCCTTTTATTGACTTCTATGTGATCTTACAACATTTTACTTCTTTCTTCACTCCATGATAGTTTCCAGCACATAAAATCTGTTTTGACCGAAAAAAATTTTGATTTCAGTAATATCTTTATTTCCTACACTATTAATTTGAAGTTTTAAATCTGAAATAATCTTATACTTTTGTTTAATTTCATTTTCCAATTTCACATTTAATTCAGGTTATTTCTATAGTATTACTGTTCTTTGTCTTTTTCTCTTTTTACATTTCTTGACCATTGAATATAATGATCTCATATTAATATCTCATTTTTAAGATGATCATTGATAGTATTGAATGTTTTAAGGTTTTTACCAATAGTCTTTAAAATATTGTGTTTGGCAAATGACCCAATTCATTAATTGTATAATGCTGGAATTCATTTTTTATTTTGATGAATTTAGTTTTGTTGTAAACAGCTTTTAATTACTTCTGCAAAGTCAGACAATTACTAAAAGCTGATTCTATTAAACAAAATTCCAAATCCAAACAATAGTCATACCTGAGGAATTTGAATGCATTCAACCCATATAACGTATAAAATGTCAGATAAAACTAATGAACTCATTATTGGTGGTTTTTTACGACAAAGAACTCTCAAAACTTATTCAGTAAAATCTTATATTCTATAAATGTATCCTATATCGTGAAATAAATTTCTAGTGACTACTGTTAAAAGTAGATAAATACAAAGAAATATGTGTAAGAATGTTCTTTAGAGCAAGCTGGATTTCTGGACTATAGTGAAATGTTGAATTCCTCAATTGTTGAAACAGAAGATAAAAATACAAATATGATTATTGATAAATTACATGAAAATGACATACATTCTACAAAAAGATTACAATGATTGGATATATCCTTAAGTAACGCACTAAGTTTACAAGCAGTTGATCAAGCTCACTCAAATCAAGCTAATCTACCCCAAAATAAATCAAATTTCATTGCTAATGTCGATTCTGGAATAGATGATGAACTTTTGAGAGAAATCAAATAAGGACTATGATCCTGAGCTATCCTATTTCGAAAGGCCTAGATTTTATTTAGAAAATTATCAATATTTAATAGAGACAATATATAAATCAGGAATACTTGATAAAAGATACAGAGGAAGGATGAAATGTGTGAGAATTAGTGAATTAGGAAAAAGTCTCAGTTCTTAAAATTTACAAAAGAGGGTTAAAACCTATTAAAGATGACTTTGAGGTTTTACAACATCAGCAAAGAACTGGAGTTTACATGAATGCAAATGATATGATTAAGAAATTATATAGGTTTTTAGGTAGCATAGCTGCTGGAAATAAATCTGATGATTGGAGAAATGAAACTATTGACCTGTTTGACTTATTATTCAGAAATAAGATTATGAAGAAAAATGACTCTAATACTGTTTACAAACAGCTATCTCAGAATATGAATTTTATAATGAAAAATGCTTTACTAATAAATGGTTTGGATTCTTATTAGTGCTAACAAAGAAAATTCGAACAGTCTTATACAAGTAATCCGATCACAAAAGATCGAAGCACTAATTATAAAATAGTTTTCACTTAGTGTAAACTATGGTACTCGTGGTTTAATACTAATGATCAAATTAAAACAATACGTTTGAATACAGGGAAAAGAATAAGCATGAATGTGTTAACGTTGCTACTTCCAATGGAATGTGTGATTAAGAGGGTTTAAATTATTTCTTAATTGTTTATTTCAGTTCGTCCCTAGGTCAATGTCCAATCGGTATATCATCCAATCTAGTAACACTGAAATTTTCTTTTATTCTGAAAGAAAATTAAAAATTTCGGTTAAATAGTGATTTATGTTTTATTTTAGGATTTGAAAAAGACTCTAAGCAAAGTATTAAATATAATGAAAGTAGTAAAGTTGGATGGAATTATTGTATAAAAGACAGTATGGTAGAGGGGTGGGTAGTTTCCTGAAGAATATAGTCAATTATCAATTACAACGTCCATATAAAATATAAGAGACTAAGCTACTTCTATAAATAACCCTATGATTATACTTCGACTGGAATTTTTAAAAAAAATAGCGTTATAAAACATGGAAAAGATTGAATAGATTATAATTATAGTGAGTTAAATGATGTGAGATCTCTAAAAGCTATAGTTTCAAATGATAAGAGAAAGTTCCATAAGCATCTTGATGAACATAAGAAAGGCTTATTTTATGCAATGATTTTAGGAAAAGGACTTAAAGTATATCCTGGGCAATGCTCTTCTTGACAACCTTAGCTTAAATCCAAGATCCGCCTCTTCTGTTAAAACATCTTTAAAAGTTTATTTAATAACTTTTTCTGTATATCAATGACAATGAATCAAGCTGTTGCTCCTTATTGGGAAATATTTGAAAAGCTTATTATTGATGATTCTACAACCAAAAATGAATATACATAAATTAGAGAAGACGATGTGAAGGTGTCTCAAAAATTTCATTTTCTAATTTTATTTTCAAATATGTGGAATCATGGATTCTTCCAAGTGAGATTGGAGTGAGATTTCACGATTCAATGGAACAAATGTGTGAAATAATGATTAAGCTGCTTTAACAAATATTCGATTTAATTTTCTAGAAATGCTGAATATATTATCCATAGAAAATGTATTGAAGGTATTGATTATGTAGGTAAAACAACTACTGTTAACATTTTATTAGAATTCTCAGATGACTATAGTTAAAGCGTAGCTGCTAATTTGTTTCGGTATGAAGAAAAAACCCAATCCTTTTAAATGAGAAAATAAGTTTGAAAGCACTTTTACACCTGCTGCAGTAGGTGATGGAACTATTACGATAGAACAAAATAACGCTTTTAATAGTTATGTATTTAAAAGATTGAATAAAACCAAAGAAAGTCACATGGCTACTATGTTTTTACCATTATCACGGTTATTTACATTTTGCCAAAATATTTATCGTTTTTAGAGGCGCTAAATATTAAATAATACAAAAAAGAAATGATTTCTCAAATATGATTATAAAATCTTGATTTCAAAGTTTTAAAGTAGATGTAAACATTTATTTTGGGTTTTACCAGTATTACATCTCAATTTACCCATGGCGACTCAATTAGAGGCTGGATTAACGAAGAAGGCAGAACAATTAAAAGCTGGATTAGGAAAGTGCAGCTCATTTAGATTAAGATGGGAAGTGCGCAATACCTGTAAAAGTGATAGCAAAACAGACTAGGAATTAACTTGAAGGATAGTCAGTGGACGCTGTAATACAACTAAAATTGTTGTTCTCTCATAGAAATTTGAAAGAGATAACAGTTTTACGCACGACAGTATAGTATTTGATCATATGAACAGTGATAGAATGGAAGGGAGAGTATATGGATATAAATATCCATAAGAAGATATGAAAAGTTAATTTAGCAGTGCCAATGAAGATTATTCTAACGCTTAACAACAATTATTACAGTTTGGATATAAACATAAAAATAGTGACAGTGGAACAATTGTAAATTAAAATGATTTTAAGACACTATATACTTTTTTTTCATTTTTCAAAGCATGAATTGAATTTCCATCATAGTGGGTCAGCTGCTGAAATAGAAATAAAATCTTTATTAGATTAATACTTGCTGATCCATATAACATTTACTGTGTTAGATTTCCATAAAGAAAAGCGATCATGGGGGTCATTGATATAAAATAACTTTTTAATATACAAATTATTTTTTACTTGGTAATTTGTCTAATAGAATTAGCAACTAATAAACTCAGAAAATGTTGAGTGAAAGGAAACTATTAGAAAAGAAGATTTAGACATTAAAAACGAATACAAGATTACAGGAATGAAATATGTTACAACTAAATATGGAAAAGAAACTCGTGATCATTATTGACTTTAAATGTGAAATGGTTGACCCATTTTCACCTAAGGGTTTTGATTCCAACGCAGCAGATATTGAAAAGAAATTTAAAAAATTAGATAAAGACGCGGTTTTAAAGGATATTGAAAGAAAAAACGCAGATAAAATAAATTGTTCAGATATTGATATCGAACTATCCATTGAATATTAAATAATCACATTTTATCGGTGGTATGAAAAAAATGGAATATAATTAAGCACTTATTTCACAAGACGTGTTTTGATCTTAAAGATCAGGCTGGAAAATTATAAAAATGTCAGAAAACGTCACTTAAAATCATTTAAACTCAATTAAAGATGGGATAAATTCATGGGCTGATCGAAATGCGGTCTACAACGGGCATTTAAATTTTGGAAAGTATAAAAAATTGACCAACTTTGATTTTCAGGGACCTGTTTTCATTTTAGATGCAGAGGTAGAAAATGTTAGAAATGTGCAATGTTTGATATTTAAGTAATGTTAACTAAATTGAATTTATTTTCAATCAATGGGGTGATCTAGGTTGGGGAGAAACCGCAATTACTATACTACTGTCATATATAGGGTCTTTTGTGATTCAAGTCCTATAATAACAATAAACAAGAAAATATATCCTGGTGAACCGAAATTTTTACCCTGGGTATTTAATCAGACTACTAATAAACCTTGTGGATACATTCTTTTGAATCTAAATCAAAACTCACCCGTAGAGCTATTATTTGTCAGAAATCCTTTCGACAATGAAGTTAATGCGTTTTTGCGCGTAAACAGTAAAATACATCATTAGCTGCCATCATAACAGTAAAGATACTACATGAAAATAGACATTTATTTTCTGTCCAAGGTAATTCAAAACGACAGCTTAGGAAAGCTATAATTGAGTAAGGTATTAACAATGAATTCACTAATTTCCTATCTAAACTTTATTTAAATTTAAATGAAGGAAATTTTCAGCTCCCCGAAGGTGTTTTGTAGCAGACAAAGCAACACTGTTCGATTGTACTTGCCCTAGCCTGTGAACAGAATGGAAGAGATTTTAAAGTAAACGACTTGTTCAAGCAAGTGGCAGTTTATTTTGTTTGTTACTGCCAATAATCACAGGGCTTGTAAACACTGTTCTCTGGAAGGATAAATCATAGAACTGGACAATATAACTTCAACTTGCTCTTTCATTAAAAGAGCACTTTGAAGAGAATCTAAATAAATTTATTTAAGATGAAACAACTACCAACGATGAAATATAATTTTGCTTCAAAATGCCCTTTGATGCATCGACAAGCATAATCCATACTGCTATTTAAAATCAAAATAAATTTCATTGGTCAACCTCCAGCATTGATGACAGGAATTTTTAGTCAATGACAAGAGATACGTTTAATTGATTTAATTGCAAAGTGATAAAATTGAATCATTTTATTATCATTTGTATAATTTTTAAGGTCATCAAATTGTCGAAAAAGTCTTATTCAGAATAAACACATTTTAAATCGATTAAAGGAATATAGTGAAATATCTAAAGACATTTATTTTTCGGTTCGTACTCCAAGTGAGGTTGATAGTTTAAGAAGTATTAAACGAAAGTGATTTTCCACCATATTTAATATGCAGAAAGGTAGCAGACCCTTCATGCCGAATTTACATTCAAAATGGCTCAAATTTTGAAACATGTTTATGAAAATGTTCGCGAAGCGTGAAGTATAAGTTAACCAGCCATCTATCTTTAAATAAGATTCATATACAAAAATTCAAACAGATTGGGCAAGAGAATTTGTTAATCTCCATGTATAAAAGGTTTTATTGAAATATAATATAACACACTATCAAATTCCTATTAAGGCAGCATTGCTGAATGTTTGATAAGAACAATACAACTTTTAATATCAAGATACTGTACATAGAAAAAACACTGCTGCTTTTATTGAAGATTTTGATAAAACTATGTTAATTTATAATCAAAGTCCTCATCAATCCTTGTCCAATCATAGACCTTTTGAAGTTCATCACTATAACAATTGACATTTTTCTTAAGCAATATTTCTTTGAATAGGTTTTGAAGAAGTAATTTAATGTTCATATCAAGGTTCGAATCAATCAGAGAACTAATATTTATGAAAAGAGAAATTAATTTTGGTTCACTGAACTTTTAAGGTGTCAAAAGTCTTCGACACTAAACCTGTAATCTATCGTTAATATGATATGAAAGATAACAAGATCTTTGACAGTTTTTACAAGTTTAAATTACAAAATTTCAAAAATAATAGAATCTAATAAATGGCAAATATTAAAAAGTCACACTCACAAGGGTAAGAGACAGTCGCCCGTTCGCTGAATAGGATATCCGTATCGTTCATGTTCAATATCTTCGAGCCCTATATGATGATTTGAATAAAATAAGCATTCTTCGGACAAAAATCTTCCCCCACCATTAAGTTTGAGGAAAGTTACGAAGTTGCTCCTGTTTATTGTATTCTTAAAAAGACATTTGACATCCTGAAAAGGATTGTAGATATGATATAAATGTTAGAAGAAACGACTTGCCAGCGTATGGCAAGGAAGAGGAATGGATATAATCACGAAACTCTGACCCAAACCTGCTCCTACCTTGAAATATAAGAAATATTGTAGCATGACAGATTTGTGTCACGCTATCTATTGAAAAATTTCTGCTCGTAAAAATGGTGCCTTCATATTCAACTATTCAATGGAATATTTACATTAACTCTCCGAATAATTTACATTAAATCTCCGATTGAGGATGAAATGATTCATCTCAACGATAATCTGACAGATGTTTTCGGTTTTAAACAGCATATAATCAATATCCATATAATCGATATTATAGATCCAATGAAATCGAAATAATTAGTATGGGCGACCCTCTAGCAATAACAAAATGTTTTGCTGTGATTGTATGTCATTTTTGACCCATTCAGTGAGAGATATAATGACAATAACCCTTTTGTTTGTCCTGATACTGATTGCTATATTGCTATTATTGGATCGTAAACAATGGGTAATGGATTGAACTATTACAAGGGTCGTTCCCCTGTCTGGCAACAGTTTCGACAATTATTTTGCTAAGCTAATTTGCTCTGTTCTATCCCTGGATAGAAATTCATTACACGGGTTACCATGAATTTTGCGTTCTCTACACTTCACCATTGTAGCCCTGAGAAGGATTTTTAAAAAGGCGTTTAACAAAATCTCAAGTCAAGCGCAAAATCCCTTGATAAGCGATTCAAATCATGGGAAAGCAGAAGTAGTTTAAAAAAGATAAGAAATGTCACATCACAAATGATTATGCTTTTCGGGATGATAAGGTTTAACAAAGTCCCCTCGAAAAGGGTTAGAAGGCTTAAGAACTATATTAATTAGTGTTACTAATTAGGGGTATTAAAAGTTCAAATATGGCTCCAAAGTTTTAGTGGTAAAATATATCCTTAAAAAAAACATTAGTTTTTCTTTAAACTGTTCAAAAAGGTCTATTCTAGAATACAAAAGATTGTATTTGGTAGGGGCTATGCATTTATATGATTTTTAATCTTGTTACGGGGTGGTTTTGTAAAATAATGAGTTTTGATTGAGTTTTATCTTAAGGGGGATTTGTCTTGAGGTGCTTGGGACTTTTCTAAGTCTTAATAGCTTAATGTGGATATGGGAGCTAAATTATTAATAAAATAAAAAGGCTTCGTATATAATCCCCAGTAACCTGGGAGACAGAACCATCTCAGTGTTGTTTGATGTCTCCTGAAACAAATATAGATTCCCTTGGGACCGTACCTGAAGGCTAGAGGAACTGTACCTGATGCCCTAGTACATAGACAGAGAATGATTAAATACAATAAGGTTTATTTACTTACAATACACAACTTTGGACAAAATAGCTTCAATGACTTATAGTATGAAAAGGTGAACATGAACAATTGATCTTCACTATTCAAATCTCTCCTGAAAACTGACTACTTGCTCCTTGCGTTGGGCTGATATATCCAACGCGCGATTTCTAAAAACCAGAACTCCCCTGACAGGCTTGGTGACCTGTGGCGGTTGACCTCCGCTACTATTGGTATTATTTAATCATGTGACTAGTCTCGCACCCAAAGGTTATTTTCATGGCAAGGATATCCCTTTTGGTTTTGAGTTGAAGAAACCCAGAGTTCAGAATAACCAGTTAGTTAACTAGTTAAATAACATTTAACTTGTCTAAATGCACGTAGTCCAACTGCGTTGGACTACGCAGACTGCTAAATTTAGCAACTGCAAACTTCTAAATGATTTTATTCAAACCTTTTTCTAACTGAAATTTACTAAAGGGGTATGACTGAGAAATTTAGTCCTGAACTTGAGAGTTTCTAGAAGAGTATGGATGAGAGATTTGATCCTATATTTGAAGATTTCTAAGGGGGTGTGAATGAGGGATTTGGCCCTGAATTTTATAAAGGGGAGGGGGCTGGTCTATATGTTACATATCCCCCTTCCCGTTGTAGATTGATGTCCCCATCAATCAGTCTAATCTCTTCTTTAAACATTACATTTAATCCTTATTGTCTATAAAAATTTTATTATAATTCCATAACCTTGTAAATGATGATTTAAAATTTAAGAAATATTTTCCTTCACCTTATATATATATGTCCTGCACTTAGCACTAAAAAAAATTATTTAACCACAACACTTGACATTAACTGTTATTACACACGAATACCTGGTTCCAATTGTTTATTTTTCCTTGAAATTTTAACTGTTATGTTTGATTTTTAATTGATCCCAGGTATTTTAACAATAAAAATAAAAAATACACAACGTAAGATAAAAAGATTTCCACTGGCACTTTTATTTAAATAAATTTATAATTCACTATGTGGCACTTTTTAAATGTTCGTCTCTTATTATTTCTGGATATTAATTTCACACCAATCACAATTTTCGTGTCCTTGCACTATTTACTGATTGAACAAATATAATGTCATTTTCTAATTTTTCACCATTTAGCAAAAGTAAAGACTTTTTGTTTTTACGCTTCTACAAAATGGGAAGCGCGGGACCCAGAATCACCTATCCCCAGCAGTTTAAGTACAAAGGTACGGCCAGTACTACGGTTCTTCTGTCCTGTTCCCGCTCTCTTCTGCATTTTAAGCGTTATCTTAATTGTCTTTGGCGTTATCTTAATTTAATTCAATAGACTGAAGTAGTATCTAAGACCTTACTAGGTAGTTGATTCCTAAGTTAAAAAATTAGGATTTAGGATCTCCTGTTCTAAATCTTCATTAGGTCTGTGAGGGTCTAGTAACTATATCTCAAAGATATAGATCACAGCTTTCCTGGTATGCACTTTGGGAGATAATTATAGCTATGCCAAACTGGCACAAATTGGCTGAGGGTGTTATATTGAGGTATAAGGGTTTGAATTCCGACATGTTAGCGTTATTTTGTGCTTGAACTCCTTTCCGCTGAAAATTAAGTAGCCTAATTGGTAGAAATAAAAAAAAACTTTTAACCACTAATTTAAATTTGGTCGAATTTTAGCCTAGTTTAAATGAAAAGTCGTAGGTTATTAGTTTCTTTGTATACATAAGCTTATATTGTCTCATAATTAAGAAGAGATTGTATCATAATCATTTAAGAAGAGTTAAATTATTAGAAAAAATTTCAATTTTTTTTTTTTTACAACCTTCCCCCTTTTTTTCCTTTTGCTTTCAAAAAATATTTGTTATAAATCACACTTTCCAAACCGAGTTTTAGACAAAGAGTTTTTTAAACTACTCTGGCTTCTAAAATTTTGTAGGCGAAGAAAAATTATATATATATTAATAAGCATACATACATGTTGTTCATTATGGCCTATAGTTTAAAATAATAGCATTTTTCTTCATTTAGGTTTCCTAAGGACAATTTTTGGGCTATAATTTTAAGGAGAATTTCGTTTTAGGCACTCAGGAAAGTGGTGTTGAATCAATAATGTTGAGGGAAATATGTATCCGACCATGAATTAAGTTCCCTAGGCCATTTATTTTCAAATGATAAAAATGTACTTTTCGAAATAGCATACAAATTATGCCAACTTATAGCATATAAAAATTTGTACGTCGGTTTAACTTCTAACCAGAAGTCATATTTCCTCAAATAAGACCTTTGCTAATGGGGTCTGCCATCACGGGTAACATCCGCTCCGTTGAAGATTATTGAGAAACATTATTGTATCAATTTGTTTAGGTTAAAAGGAAACCAAATTACCTTATTACTATATGTACAGTTTTTCAGCGCATAGTGTATTTTGGTAAACACAAATTTATTTTCAGCGCATCTAATTTTAGTCTTATGCGGCACATAGCGCAGCGCATAGCGGCACATTCTTATCTTAGTTAAGTTTTACTAACTAACATAGCGCAATATGGCGTTATTTTATACGGTTTATTAAATGTTTCTCATTAAGTTTTTCCTTATATAAAACCTTCAGGTTAGTTGTTATTTTCAACTTGATTAAATAAAGAAAAAAAAGTATTTTTCCATTAGGTAGAAATACCTTCCTAACGCAATTATCTAGTCGGTTGAAGATGTGCATTATAAATACGGCATCTTCGATAAACCTTTATTTTTAAAGTGCATACTATTTAGATAAGATCTGAACATTACTCAAGTGTTTTTTTTTGTTAATTACGTGGATGCCATGCTATAGGCAAATATGGATGCTACTTTGTCTTCCGGGTTTTTTTTGTCGTTGTTGGCAATGACTTATATAAGAAAACTGGAATTTAAGCCTTGATTGTTTGTATAAATATTTTAAATGCTCGCGTTTAAATATCAGATGCAAGTTTCGCATCTTAAGAGATGACTAATTTAATCCTTGATTATTCATATATATACTCTGGATGTTTGCGTTTGATTATCAGATGCATGCCTGACTTAGATATGACTTAGCGTAAGTTTTAATCCTTACTCTAATTTAATTTTTTCTTTTAATCAACCCTTTATTATCGAGCCATTTTTTTAAAGTAGAATTTAGTTCTTTAAGTTAGGTTGAATTATCTCGTTGGGGGGGGGGTGTCGAAGGTTTTATTTATTTACGTCATGACATTCCACCTTGTTCTAAAAGTGGCTATTTTGCGCATATTTATAGGTCTTTTTGGATTCTGAATTAATTAGGAATATTCTATTTTACTGTTTATCGCGAGAATCGTTAAATTTATTTATTTATTTTTTTTCTTTTTTTTAAGAGTATGCAGGAACTATGGTTAATTTATTTGCTTAAGATTATGCACGTGAAATATAATCAAAGTTAAAAAGGATTAACTCTGATTATTTTTACAATTTTTGCTTACATTGCTTTATGCTTTTGCCAAGTTTGCTTTGGTATTGGGCCAATGATAAGCTATAAAACAGAGGAAATAAGCAGAGGTCTAATTACTGCATCTCATATATTTTTTTATATTAATGAAGTCTTTTTTTTTCTTTTTCATATTATAGAATTCTTATTATTATTTTTTTTATTGAGAAAGTTAGAGCACTACAGCCAATTTTTAGTTTTCAAACATATTGGTTTTCGAATTATTTCAGATTTCAATGACTTAGATAGACAGGTTTTGTTTGCGAATACCAGCGATAAGTTGTATGGGGTTAAAAGTGGTTAAAAATAAGAATCTCTGTACCGACACCCTTTGTGTAACGATTATATAGCAAATGCGTGATTTAAATGCATATTTTTTTTAATTAGGGTTTTTCAATATCTGCGTTGGACTTTTCGAATTGGTTCAAAAGTTTTTGTGTCCCCTCAAACTTTGCACAGTTTTTATCATATAAATTTTGTTCATAAAATATTCCGAGCCCTTGAAAGGCAATTCGAATTTTGTTTCTTATAAACTCTTGTCGATATTTACACACGGTCCTTACAAATGCATTTTTTGTACGTTCAACTTCGTTGTTATTTTTCAGATGAATCATTTTCAAAGTAACATGGAAGGAAGTTTGTTTACTTATTGTTTTTGACAGACTTGCGTCCTTTTTAATTATATTGTTCCGTAAAATTGAGACCTTGCTCTTTATCTGGGGACTTCTGATTTGAATCGCAAAAAAATAATCGTGCCTAGGTTTAAGAAAAGTTGTTTTTTGTCTTTTTTAGTTTTTTGTTCATATTTTTATTTTACTCCTATAATAACTTTTAGTCAATTTTCGGTCTTCATTCTGATGAGATTTTTTCTCGCATTTCTTACTATTCTAGTACCTTTCAAGACTGTTAGCTATTGAAGATCAATGCACTAATCTAATGTTTGTTATCACGGGGCTACGCCTTCCTCTCCGTCAAGATGATGAACAGTTATACAGGTGGGTCAACTCTTCTAAAACATTGGGGAGGGGGTTAGTGAAAATACTGAAGAATGTGTTTTTTAAAGGGAGTGTATGGAAACAAGTCTTCCCTCTTTTACTCCCCAAAATACGCGCTTTTAGGCATATCCAAAACTTTAACTGGACGGTCAATGCAGTAAGATTTAATCTGGGACCCTTGATATAGCCTAAACAGATAAGGTTCAGTAGAAGTTTTCAAACTATAGATTATTTAAGTATTTCTTATAAATGAGTATTAATTATTATGTTTAAACATAATAATTATTTTATTCGTTAGGCTGTATAATTTTTCAGCCTGGAACAAAAGTTGTCTTAAAAGCCAGCTTTTTTGGTAACTTACGTTTTCAAAAAAGTACTATATAACTTGAAGTATTAATATGCTCGCATCACACAGAACGAAAGGCTTTTTTTTTGACAGTCTAATTTTAGGCGTAAACATTTAGAATTTTATATCACAAGCATAAGGCGTTTTTATTTTACCCTATACATATATAGGATATTTATAGGATCAGTTTTTTTTCCTTTATTTTATCTAGGACTGATAGATTTATTTTTTTTTATATTAAAAATCTAATTTATCTGGTTTTTTGACAACTCGGCCTGACCTTGTTATTACCTTCTCTTCGGTAGACTCGGTTTTTTTCTTTGGCTTCGCTAGCGATATCAAATCAAACTTTTCATATTGTTTTTTAAGAAATTTTTGACCTTTAATTTGTGCCTTTTTAGTCTGGGCAGTTGCACTCTGTGGTCTTGTTCCTTCCACATCTTTGGGCTCATTTGCGCCTGATTCACTCTCAGTATCTGAGGAACTAGTAGTTGTAGATATAGTATCTGGATCTCTTGACGTAGAAGTTTGAGATCTAGGTGTAGATCCAGCCTGACCTTCGTAAATTTCTTCTCCTCGTGAAGTAGAGGGTTTACTGATTGACTCGTCCTGTTGATCTCTGGGCTCGGGAGAATTGAACGATTCTTGGGAGCTTTGGGAGGATTCAAATGTCTTCTTGGGGTGCCTCCACTGCTTGAAAGCCATATCTTCTGGGGGGTGAGGAATTGTTTGCATTAAGGTTTCCTTCCAAGATACCCAGTCCTTTGGTTTTGCCTTTGAGACGGTTATATCGTGATATTGTTGTTCATCTGTAGCTGGGTTAGTATTAAGTGTACTTTGTCTAGTTTTAATTGGGTAATTAATAAGATCCATGGCTTCCGGCAATGTTTGTCGTTGCGGCTGGTAGACCTTTTCTGACTCTATGTCACCAGGGGTCTGTAAAGCCTTATTTAATTCATCGTGTGACGAAAAAGGTCTGTCTATTGGTGTGACAGGGTGTACCAAATCGTCGGGGAAATGTTTTGGTGGAAAAGGTGTCGAAATTCGATCCGGAAAAAATTTCGTTTGTGGAGAAATCGTATAGTCCAATTCTTCTGACTCTTCACTGGAAGATGAATCGCTATTCCTCCGTCTCCGCGTAACGGGGGTACTTTTGGGGGGGGGGGGGGGGTAACCATATTTGTCATGGTTAGAAATTCATTAAATTTTTCTTCGTCACTACTGTTTTCAAAATACCCTTGTTTAAAATTAAAAGGTTTAAGCTCACTTAGTCTAGAGCGAGGTGGTTCATTTTTGTCCTCCGAGGTATTTGATGTTAAAGGTTGAGGGGTCCATGTTTCTGTGAATTTTGCCCTTTTTATACGACTAACATGGGTTTTATAGGTTTTTCCCGTTTGTGGTTTTAATAGTTTGAATGTAACGTCATTATCATATTTCTTAATTATTCTATAAGGGCCCGCGTACCTATTAGAAAGCTTCTTGCCTTCCAATTTGGTTTCATTTTTTACATAAACGCAATCTCCTACTTGAAAATTGAGTTCACCTTTAATATTTGGAATATTTTCGGCCTCTTGTTGTCTTTTTGATTTTTCTATTTCTTGTTTTACAAGTTTGTAAGTTTTTCTCATTCTATTGATAAATTCTTGCCTATAATCTCAAGAATCATTATAATATTGTCTCGATTCTATAATTTCCTTATAAGGGATTCTAAAGTCTCGTCCGAATAATATGTAGAATGGGTTATCACGAATGACATGGGAATAAGCTGTATTAATTACATTTGTTAAATAAGGTAAGGTTTCGTGCCAATCCCTGCGATTTTCTTTCGTATAAATACTTAAAATATTAGAGAATAGTTTGTGTCTGTTTTCGATTTTCCGATTGGCCTGTGGATGATAGGGGGTCGATACCAATTTATTTATTTGAAGGAAAGACATTAAATCCTTAGTTACTTTCGATACGAAATTAGGGCCATTGTCGCTCAATACTGTATTAGGAATACCGAAATTAAGAAATATTTTAGCAAGATTTTTCGAAGTCGCATAAGCGCTTTGATTTTTTAATGGTTTAGCAAATGTGAAACCGGAAAAATGATCGATTATTGACAGTACACAGGTGTGTCCTTCATTAGACGTGGGTAATCCTCCACTTGTACCATATAAATCAAAATAAACTATATCAAATGGAAACCGGGCCGTAGGTGTTCTTCCTATCGTTGGATTAGGGTAGACTTGAGGATTTTTTCTTAAATTACAGGTTTCACAATTATTAACATAATTCTTTAACTTTGTTAAGGCTGAAGTAACGAAAAAGTATTGTTTTAATCTATGGAAAGTCTTATCTATTCCCAGATGACCTCCCACATCAGAATGAAAAAATTCAAAAGCGGATTTTTCCAAAATTTGGGGTAACACTGGTACAATGGAAGTTTGATTTCTTTTATCGCTATCGGTCATTATCCTACATAGTATTTTTTCGTCTAAATCATAATAATAGTTATCAATTTCTTTTTTAAAAGATTTCATTTCATCAGGTAACTCTCCATCATATAAGAAATATTCTATTAGAGTGGCACAAGTATTGTCTTTTTTTTGATATATTTTTATAGAATTTAAGGAAAGTGGGTTGTTTTTGTGTTCTTTTTCAACCGAATTAGTAGTTTTCATTTTAAAATTTTTATTTTTTGGAGCAATTTTTTCTTTTATTGTATTAACTTCTTCGTTTTCATTTTCTACTGGTGTATCATCTGGAAATCTACTTAGATAGTCACATGGGGCATTCTGTTTTCCCTTAAGATGTTTAATTCATAATCTAAGTCTTGGATTTTCAAAATCCATCTTGCGAGGATTCCCGAAGGCTTTTTGAAAGTTTGCAAATATTGCAGGCTTTTGTGGTCCGAACGCAGTTTAAATTTTCTGCCTACCAAATAGTTTCTGAACTTGTCCAAATGGTGGATAATTGATAATAATTCAAGCTGTGTAGCAGAATAATTACTCTCTCCAGCTGTCAGGGTGCGAGAAGCGTACGCTATTACTCTTTCTTCCCCATTTATTATTTGGGAGAGAATCACCCCAATTCCCTTGTTTGAGGCATCCGTTGTAACAACGAATTGTCCCGTTTGGAAATCGGGTAATGACAAAATAGGTTCTGAAGTTAGAGCCTTTTTTAAATGATCTAATGAATCCTGAGCTGTTTTAGACCAAACAATTTTTTGTGGGTTGCCTCTTGTGAGGTCAGTTAGAGGTTTTGCTACTTGTGCGTAATTTCTTATAAATTTTCGGAAATAGCTCATTAATCGTAAGATTCCACGTAATTGTTTAATTGTTTGGAGGGGGCTTTATATTTTTAACAGATTTTATTTTTTCAGGGTCTGGGGAAATTTGTCCTTGCGTTACAACTACTCCTAAAAATTTTAGTTTGGTTTGAAAAAGATTTACTTTTTCTGGTCTACATTTTAAATTGCCTTCTCTGAATTTCTCACGTACTTTCGCTAGGGTCACTAAGTGGTCCTCCGCGTCTTTGTCCATAGCTATGACGTCATCAACAAAATGAATTATGTTATTTAGGCCTCTTAGTAAATGAAGGAGGGGTCTACACAATGCACTTGAACTGGTTTTTAGTCCAAACGGTACTCTTAAGTATTCATAAGAGCCACATTCTGTTGTTGAAAAAACTGTTTTAAAAACATCGCCCTCGGCTATTTTTACTTGATGATAACCTTGTGTCAAATCTAGGGAAGTAAATATTTTATTTTTATTTGATATAGAATCTAGAATTTCGTCTATTCTAGGTAGGGGAAATTTGTCACTTACTACCTGTTTATTTAAGGCTCTATAATCTACCACTAATCTAAGGTCGTTATTCTTTTTCGGGACTAGAATGACGGGGGCAGAGTATGGGCTTATGTTTGGTTTTATGATTCGATTGTTTTCGAGTTCATGTATTTTGTTTATTAGCCATTCCTTATGTTTATAAGGAATTCGGTACGGTTGTTTTGCAACTGGCGGCCCTGTAGTTTGTATTGCATGTTCATAAAATGGAATAAGTCCTATGTCGTCTTCAGATGTCGAAAAGACATCTCTATATTCCCATAATAAGTCGTATAATTTTTGTTTTAATGAGTCATCGGTTATGTGACTTAGTTCGAATTTTTCAAACGGTTTGACAAACGGTTACTCGTTCCCCTAATATTTGGGCGATAATTATTGTTTGCGAAACAATTTCTTGCAATATGTCCTAACCGGTTACAGGTGTAGCACCTTAATGGTTCATTGTTAGTTTGTGCCCTCAATTGATTATTGGGGGCAAAACGTACTTGTCTTGGAGGTGTGGTGGTTCGAATTTGATTTCGAACGAGTTTTGGTGATGATTCTCTGGAGAAAAATCGCGGAGAGGAATCTCTTGACTTTACAGGGGCTTTGTTTTCTACAGCATTTATTGACAGTTTTTGATGCTGCAGGACAATCGAATCAATTTCTACGGCTCTTTCTATTTCCTGAATTGCTAGTTCTAGATTATCAATATTTTTAGCTATTAGTAGTCGATATAATTTTGGGGTGAGTCCCTGTTTAAATGCATTTAGTATAATTTTTTCATATAATTCCCCTTCTCCTGGACCGTATGGCGCTTCTGTTGCGATTTTAATTTTATGCAAGTACTCACGAACGTTTTGGGTCTGTTCGAAAGTAACTAGGCCATGTTTCAGTCTATTCAATGAACTTGTGTCAATGAATCTTTTCTGGAAGGCCTGTTGCAATAATTCTATTGAGTTAATTGTTGAGGTTGCTTCTGTAACTATCGTGTTTTCGATTTGTTTTAGAAATGTTAGCGCCTGTCCTTTCAGTCTTAAAAGTAACATATTTTTTATTACTTTTAGGTCGATTTTTGTCATTTCCACAAATTGTCCTAAATGGATGTTGAATTGATCAACGTCCGTATCTCCTTCATATTCTGGTAATGATTTTGCAATTTCTACCGAAGTTGCAATAATTTGTTGCGCTTTTAATATTTCATCTTGTTCCTGGTCCATATTTATTGTAGTCTTTTTTTAAGTATGCGGTATAAAATAATCTCCAAACTTTTTAATTTTATCACTGTTTTTTTTTAATTTCTTAAAGATTTTGATTATTATTTGAATGGGGTATACCTATATATAAAAAAAAATGCAAAAATAGAAATAAAATCGCACTGCACCTAAAAATGCAAAAATCGAAATACAATTGCACTGCACTTAAAAATCAAAAAATCAAATGTAAATAATCATACTTGTCTATGTTAGTAGGCATTCATTGTGTAGGTACTTTCAGTTCCTTTTGCTGCTTTCTTTTTCCGACCGCGCCATATATTACGGGGTGGTTTTGTAAAATAATGAGTTTTGAGTGAGTTTTATCTTAAGGGGGATTTGTCTTGAGGTGCTTGGGACTTTTCTAAGTCTTAATAGCTGAATGTGGATATGGGAGCTAAATTATTAATAAAATAAAGAGGCTTCGTATATAATCCCCAGTAACCTGGGAGACAGAACCATCTCAGTTTTGTTTGAGGTCTTCTGAAACAAATATAGATTCCCTTGGGACCGTACCTGAAGGCTAGAGGAACTGTACCTGATGCCCTAGTACATAGACAGAGAATAATTAAATACAATAAGATTTATTTACTTACAATATACAACTTTGGACAAAATAGCTTCAATGACTTATAGCATGAAAAGGTGAACATGAACAATCGATCTTGACTATTCAAATCTCACCTGAAAACTGACTACTCGCTCCTTGCGTTGGGCTGATATATCCAACGCGCGATTTCTAAAAACCAGAACTCCCCTGACAGGCTTGGTGACCTGTGGCGGTTGACCTCAGCTACTATTGGTATTATTTAATCATGTGACTAGTCTCGCACCCAAAGGTTATTTTCATGGCAAGGATATCCCTTTTGGTTTTGAGTTGAAGAAACCCAGAGTTCAGAATAACCAGTTAGTTAACTAGTTAAATAACATTTAATTTGTCTAATGTGACTAGTCTCGCACCCAAAGGTTATTTTCATGGCAAGGATATCCCTTTTGGTTTTGAGTTGAAGAAACCCAGAGTTCAGAATAACCAGTTAGTTAACTAGTTAAATAACATTTAACTTGTCTAAATGCACGTAGTCCAACTGCGTTGGACTACGCAGACTGCTAAATTTAGCAACTGCAAACTTCTAAATGATTTTATTCAAACCTTTTTCTAATTGAAATTTACTGAAGGGGTATGACTGAGAAATTTAGTCCTGAACTTAAGAGTTTCTAAAAGAGTATGGATGAGAGATTTGGTCCTATATTTGAGGATTTCTAAGGGGGTGTGAATGAGGGATTTGGCCCTGAATTTTATAAAGGGGAGGGGGCTGGTCTATATGTTACAATCTTTCTTCTTTTTGCCTAGAATTACCTGCAGTATCTGACAAAATTACCTGCAGTATCTGGCACAGAGAAAATTGTTTCTTTGAAAAAAAATTTCTGGATGTATAACCAGGAGAATACAAAGGTAGAAAAAAGATATTTTACCAACTTTTTGGTCTTAAGAACTAGAGAATTAACATTGAGACTTCAAACAAACTTAACTATGTTCTATCCCACATAAGGAGGGATTAATCCCCATCCTAATTTCTGTGCCTGGTTATCAAAATGAAAAATAATGTCCCATTGAACTCCCTTTCTTCACACAAAGTTCAACTTTTTATCATAATGCTTTCATATTAATAACTAACGCTCCCCATTAAAAACTACTGTTTTAACAAAAAAGTTTAAGTGCACGGGTACATTATTAAGTTTTGAGTCCCCTGTCTTGTCTTATTTTACCGATATACTAGTGCTGAAATTATCCCCTTTTGTATTAATTAATTTTTGTCTGCTTCCCATTCTATGGATAGTTCTTTTAAATCACTCGTCATTTTTAACAAACCATTTTCTTAAATGTAATTTTGCCACCACATAATGTGAAGAAATTCATACATAATTTAAGATATTTACTTCAAATAACCTTATCCCCCCCAAAAAAGTCTACTCTTCTTTAGGGGCGTTCCCCAGGTTACTCAAAACGTCCATAAGTTGCATTAGAAGAAGTCTCTACAGATATGTAGGGAGCGTCCATAGGAAGGATGGACCAAGGGGGCCTTGTCCTAGGGGATCCATGAGAGAAACTGGGGCTCCCACTCCCGGGGCCATAAATGCTAGTGGAGGAGGAAGAAGGATCCTGAAATGTACAGTCAACAGGGCCCATGGGCGTCTCCACACGTCCCAAAGGCTAAAAACCTTCTCCCCATAATGGGTTAAATTGCAAATTGACGCAGAACAGAGTCGTAGGAGGATCCTTTACAACAGGACAACTGTGGCAGGTTGTATAATCCAAATCAATGGAAAACGGCCTCTATAAAAAGCTGGCTCCACGTTTTTGGTGTACCTGGGAGACTTGGAACCTTAAAGTAAACTCTATGCCCACTTGAGAAGTGGTGCCGCTCAAGAAATTATGTAAAGTAAACGACAAAGCATTCACACGACATTCTGACTAACGGATATTTTTTAGAGCTTTTTCTATTTTTACAGGCATTTTGGGCTGAAAAACCTCTTCCTAGTTAATTTATCTACTACGGGCTGCCTCCTCATAGTACTATAAAATTTGTATGTATGAATATAATGAGTTGAAGGAGATAGCCTTGGGACTGTCTATACACTATTTCATCTCTTGTTGATAAAAGACCATCGTCAAGTTCTGATAACCGTTTTGCAACTAAGATGAGCCCAAGATTGCACAAAAGATTTTTTCATACTGGAGGTCCCAGGGAGTTTTTGATAGTACGTTGCTAGTATGATTCCAAACAATGTACGAATTTGACTTGGAGTTGACATTTCGCACGCGTCATTGATGTAGTTATCCCAGTGTTGGTCATTCTCCAATAAAGTTAGAGCTTGGCATGCACTACGGTAGGTGTCATGTATAGTACCGTTTACAGTTCTCAAATACTCAAAGGACGTCGGACCAGGTACATTCACCAAAAGCAGGCGGAGAAAGAAGCATTCATGTTGATTGAGGTGAATGGTGTAGAGTCTTCTTATTGTGGTATCTTTGAAGATGGTATGTTCGCCATCGACTGACTTACCCTGTTTTCGACGTTCAAATGATTTATTTTTAACATTGCACGTGTAATACGAAGGCACTTCAGCATACAGCAGTTTTCTTGCAAAAGAATCACTTTGATATAACGAAAAGAAAGCAGTTAACGTTGTATCCGGTGGAGTCAGGGCTCTTTGTTGCACGTTGGATTCCGAAAAACAAATACCTAACCTAACCTGAAAATGGACATTTAAATTTGAGTGTCATATCGTAAGAAAATAAGTAAATGAAAACCACTGATATCTCCGCTGCAAAACTACGCAATAAGCTATCAATTTTCAATTACAATGCTACGGGGCTAGAAACAACTATCGACAGTTGGTTTATAATTTTAGTCAGGTCAAAATTTTCATTAAACATAATAAGCCTCATAGACCTTTTTATAACTGATATACCTTCTATATCTTTCTTGAAATTCAAGGTTATTCTTTCCATTCCTATTGTCATATTAGTATGAAAAAGGGTAGCTTAGCCACTGATGTACTAAGTGATTTTTTCTGTGTCGATATTAATTGATGGCGAAGACCACACTGCCTTTCCATATTACAAATACAGAAGAGAGAACTTTTTTTCCCCAAGAAAGCGAACGAACAAAACCTATTTGAATATTTTGGCCGAATATCTAAGGGCCATCTTAAGCAAAGAAAATAATAAACAATAACACACTTCCAATAAAAGTTGCTGGATAAAAATCCATTTTTTAAAATAGCTTCCTCTTCCTGAAGCCTCTGCTGTTTCTAGTTGACAACATATCATTGATATGTATGCAAAGATTGAATCAAAACTTTTTTATTTATCCGTCTGATTCAGACCCAGCTCCGCTATGAACAATACCTTCATTTGCGAGATGCAGTTGTAAATGACGGTGATACCACTAACGTTCGAAGATCAACGATTTTACCTTCGTCATATGCTGGCAGTCCCCGTCATATGCATGAATACGCTCAAGATGCTATTGCGTATGTTTGTCTCTATGGTCGTCCAGATTTATCTATTACATTTACATGTAATCAATCTTGGGACGAGATACAGCAGCTTTTACTTCAAGGACAATCGGCGGTTCATTGACATGACATTACGGCCTGTGTCTACCGGCTAAAGTTGAAGTCACTGATAAACTACATAGTAAAACTTAAAGTGTTTGGGTCAGTGTGATGCTGGATGTACTCAGTGGAATGGCAAAAACGAGGATTGCCACACGCACATATACTAATCTGGCAACATGATAAAATTACTTATAATGAAATTGGCGATTTGATTTCCGCTGAAATATTTGATGAAAATGTCACTAAGAGCTTATATGGTATTGTGGTAAAAATGTGATACATGGACCTTGCGATGCACTGAATGAAAAATCACCATGCATGGCCAAAGGAAGGTGTACACAGCAATATCCTCGACTTTTAGTACCCAACACAATTACTGGCAATGATGGTTACCCACAATATAGAAGAAGATCTACTGAAGATGGTGGTAGAACAGCAATAATAAAGAAGCGTAACGGTACCACCATCAAAGTAGATAACAAGAGGGTTGTTCCATATTCACCTTTATTATCAAAAACACTTAATGCACATATAAACGTTGAATACTGTAACTCCGTAAAGGCAATCAAATGTATATGTAAATACGTCAACAAAGGCAGTGACATGGCAGTTTTTGGCTTGCAATCCGAGATCAGTAATATCGATGAAATCGTGCAATATGAGGCTGGAAGATACATAAGCAGTAATGAAGCTGTTTTGCGAATTCTTTCATTTCCGATACATGAACGAAGTCCAGCTGCTGTTCACGTAGCGGTACATTTACAGAATGGTCAGCGTGTTTATTTTTCGGAATCCAACGTGCAACGAAGAGCCCTGACTTTTATCAACCTAACCTGAACCCTGGCACGTTGTATAATCCAAATCAATGGACAACGGCCTCTATAAAGAGCTGGCTCCACGTTTTGGTGTACCTGCGAGACTGGGAACCTTATAGTAAATTCTATTCCCACTTAAAAAGTGGTGCCGCTCTAGAAATTATGTCAAGTAAACGACAAAGCATTCACACGACATTCTGACAAATGGATATTTTTTAGAACTTTTAGTTCAAAAAAGTTCTATTTTTAGTTTTTTTAATTTTTTTAGTTTTCTTTTTTTGATTTTTTTTCCTTTTTTAGTTTTTTCTTTTTTAGTATTTTCTTTTTTTCTTTTAAGTTTTTTTCAGTTTTTTACCTTTTGCTTGGTTTTTTCTTTGTTTTTAGTTTTCTTTTTCTTCTTTTATTTTTTAGTTTTCTTCTCCTTTTTTAGTTTCTCTTTTTTTTAGTGTTTTCTTTTTTGGTTTTTTTATTTTATATTTTTTTTTCTTTTTTATTCTTTTTTTATTTATTTATATTAGCTTTAAGCTAATATATTTTTATATTATACTTTATTATATTATATTTATTATATTATTTATATATTATATTTTATACTTTTATTTATTTTTTATATTAGCTTTAAGGAAGAATTTGTATTTTTCCCATGGTGGTTGTATCGAACCTATGGTGACGCCAAGACATCAAGAAGGAGTTCACATAGTCTGCGGTTACAAGATAAGTGACAATGAGAATCTATATTGACAAGCTTGTCGCGTAGCCATACCGGGGCCCGGCCTTAAAATTGGCTACATAGTTCTTTGTTCTTTTTAAAACTAGCAAATTGACATTTAATGCCACAAGAACGATCTAAATTGGCCAGAACCAAAAGAAAGAATTTGTATTTTTCCTAGGGCGTGAAAAATATGGTTTTATGGAATGCTGATCTTAAGAACTTTGGAGGATGCTCGTTTGATTGGAAATTGAAAGTTTGTGTTCCCTTTTAAGAGTAAAAGGGGATTGCAGTGCAACCATATTCACCCCCTTGAACCCTTTTCCCAATTTGGATCCGATAAAAATTTTTAGGTACACATTTTCTTCAAAATAGTCCAAACGCAAAATAAATATGCCTCCTAGGTTGACTACTCCCCTGGTGTCCGGTCAAAGGCTGAAGTTATGCTAGTTGCCCATTGCTAACATAAACAGTTTTTATTGCAGGGGTGGTTGAATAAGCTTTGGAGGAGGCTTATTGGATTGTAAATTGAAACTCTTAGTTCCCTTTTTAAGAGTCACAAAGTGATTAGAGGGTTACCATTTCTAACCTCCTTCTATGCACCCTTTTCTACCATATGGATCCAATCAAAATTATTGATATAGCCAATTTGTTCAAAATAATCCAAAAGTCAAATAACTATAACTCAGGGGTTGACAAACCCCCAACAGCTCCCAGGGCAAGAACTGTTATTCATGAACACTTCCCATTGATAACATATAAGGTGTTTTATTAAGAAAAATGGACATGTTTGATTCTGGATTTCCAAAATTGGAAACCAAAAGTTCTATCCATTTTGTTCAAAATAGTCCCAAAATCAAATAACGGTCCCTCCAGGGTTGATACAACCCCCAAGAGCCCAGGAGCAAGGGTTATAAGTTATGTCGTGGGTCATATGTGGTTCTTATCGAATGAGCGGTCGTATAAAATTTGGAGGGGGCACATTTGACTGTCGTCATTTGTGTCTTCCCGGTTGTCATTTGTGTCCCGGTATCCCAGTCTGTAATTTCTCTTTGAATATCCCGGTCGTCATTTATATCCCTTCTGTCCCGGTCGTCATGTGTGTCCCGGTCTGTATATAAATGACGACGGGACACAGGGAATGTTCGATTAGCAATCACCATCAACAAAGCTCAAGGGCAATCACTAGAATCATGAGGTATAACTAAAACAAACTAAAAAAGGTAAAAAACTAAAAACTAAAAAAAAAGACCAATTCAAAAACGAATGTATATACAGACCGGGATACCGGGACACAAATGACGACCGGGACACCGGGAACATAAATTACGACCGGGAAACTCAAAGAGAAATTACAGACTGGGACACCGGAACATAAATGACCACCGGGACACAGGGAATATAAATGACGACCGGGACACAGGGACACAACTACAACAGGGACGCCGGGGGGCACAGGGGGATATATAAAAGACGACGGCGACACAGGGAATGTTCGATTAGCAATCAGCATCAATAAAGCTCAAGGGAAATCATTAGAATCATGAGGTATTGATCTGAATACGGATTGTTTTTCCCATGGACAATTATATGTTGCATGTTGAAGAGTCGGTAAACCTGACAATCTATTTATATGCACAGACAATAGGACAATGGGACAGTGAAGAATGTTGTATATTCGCAGGTTCTACGTAGTTAAAAACATATAATGGGACATATATATAAATATATATATATATATATATATATATATATATATATCTATATATATAAAAATAAGTTGTCTGTCTGTGGATGTGTGGATGGATGTGTGGATGGATGTGTCAGGTGACGTCACCTGAAAAAACTGGATTAGGTGACGTCAAAACTGAAAAAACTAAAAAAAGGCAAAAACTACAAAAAAAACTAAAAACTAATAAAAAAAATAAAAAAGCTAAAAAACTAAAAAAACTATAAAGGTAAAAACCAATAAAAAACTAAAAAAAAAACTGAAAAAACTAAAAAAAGGCAAAAACTACAAAAAAAAACTAAAAACTAATAAAAAAAGTAAAAAAGCTAAAAAACTAAAAAAACTAAAAAAACTAAAAAAAGGTAAAAAACTAAAAAAAATAAAAAATAAAAAAAAACTAAAAAAAAGGAAAAAACTGAAAAATAAGCTAAAATAAAGGTAAAAACCAATAAAAAACTAAAAAAAAAAAGGAAAAAACTAATAAATGACGACACTCAAAGAGAAAGCGACCAGGACAAAAAACTAAAAAAAAAGGCAAAAACTACAAAAAAACTAAAAACTAATAAAAAAAATAAAAAAGCTAAAAAACTAAAAAAACTAAAAAAAGGTAAAAAACTAAAAAAACTAAAAACTAAAAAAAAACTAAAAAAGGTAAAAACTAAAAGAACTAAAAAAGAAAAAAATAAATGACGACACTCAAAGAGAAAGCGACCAGGACAAAAGGAATGTTCGATTAGCAATCAACAAAGCACCGGGACACAGGGAGTATAAATGACGACCAGGACACAAGTAAAAAAAAAAATTAACAAAACTAAAAAGAAGGTAAAAACTACAAAAAAACTAAAAAGAAAAAAAAACTAAAAACTAATAAAAAAACTAAAAAATCTAAAAATCTAAATAAACTAAAAAAGAAAAAAAAAGGAAAAAAATAAAGGAGAAAAACAAAACTAAAAAACGAATGTATATACAGACCGGTACACCGGGATACAAATGACGACCGGGACACAGGGAATATAAATAACGACCGGGACACAGGGACACAACTACAACGGGGACACCGGGGGAAACAGGGGGATATAAATGACGACCGGGACAAAAAAACTAAAAAGAAATAAAAACTAAAAACTAATAAAAAAAACTAAAAAATCTAAAAATCTAAATAAGCTAAAAAAGAAAAAAAAAGGAAAAAAATAAAGGAGAAAAACAAAACTAAAAAACGAATGTATATACAGACCGGGACACCGGGATACAAATGATGACCGGGACCCGGGACACAGGGAATATAAATGACGACCGGGACACAGGGACACAACTACAACGGGGACACCGGGGGAAACAGGGGGATAACCTGACAATCTATTTATATGCAAAGACAATGGGACAGCAAAGAATGTTGTATATTCGCAAGTTTTACGTAGTTAAAACCATATATATATATATATATCTATATTCACAGGTGGGACATAGGGACACAACTACAATGGCGCGTAACTATTATGGCGCGTAACGACTTACGCGCGCGGGGGGGCTTGGGGGGGGCGCGAAGCGCCCCCACCAACTAGGTGTTGGGGTGGCGCGAAGCGCCACCCCAACAGCTAGTATATATATATATATATATATATATATATATATATATATATATATATATATATATATATATATATATATATCTATATATATAAAAATAAGTTGTCTGTCTGTCTGTGGATGGATCAGGTGACGTCACCTGAAAAAACTGGATCAGGTGACGTCAAAACTGAAAAAACTAAAAAAAGGCAAAAACTACAAAAAAAAACTAAAAACTAATAAAAAAAATAAAAAAGCTAAAAAACTAAAAAAACTAAAAAAAGGCAAAAACTACAAAAAAAAACTAAAAACTAATAAAAAAGCTAAAAAACTAAAAAAACTAAAAAAAGGCAACAACTACAAAAAAAACTAAAAACTAATAAAAAAAATAAAAAAGCTAAAAAACTAAAAAAACTAAAAAAACTAAAAAAAGGTAAAAAAGTAAAAAAAACTAAAAACTAAAAAAAACTAAAAAAAAGGAAAAAACTGAAAAATAAGCTAAAATAAAGGTAAAAACCAATTGAAAAACTGACGTTAGTTTTTTTTAGTTCAGGTGACGTCAAAACTGAAAAAACTAAAAAAAGGCAAAAACTACAAAAAAAACTAAAAACTAATAAAAAAAATAAAAAAGCTAAAAAACTAAAAAAACTAAAAAAAAGGCAAAAACTACAAAAAAAACTAAAAACTAATAAAAAAAATAAAAAAGCTAAAAAACTAAAAAAAACTAAAAAAACTAAAAAAAAGGTAAAAAACTAAAAAAACTAAAAACTAAAAAAAACTAAAAAAAAGGAAAAAACTGAAAAATAAGCTAAAATAAAGGTAAAAACCAATAAAAAACTAAAGAAAAAACTGAAAAAACTAAAAAAAGGCAAAAACTACAAAAAAACTAAAAACTAATAAAAAAAGTAAAAAAGCTAAAAAACTAAAAAAACTAAAAAAACTAAAAAAAGGTAAAAAACTAAAAAAAATAAAAAATAAAAAAAAACTAAAAAAAAGAAAAAACTGAAAAATAAGCTAAAATAAAGGTAAAAACCAATAAAAAACTAAAAAGAAAAAAAGGAAAAACTAAAAAAAATTTTCATCTAAAAAACTAAAAAAAACTAAAAAAGGTAAAAACTAAAAGAACTAAAAAAGAAAAAAATAAATGACGACACTCAAAGAGAAGGCGACCAGGACAAAAGGAATGTTCGATTAGCAATCAACAAAGCACCGGGACACAGGGAGTATAAATGACGACCAGGACATAAGTAAAAAAAAAACTAACAAAACTAAAAAGAAGGTAAAAACTACAAAAAAACTAAAAAGAAAAAAAAACTAAAAACTAATAAAAAAACTAGAAAATCTAAAAATCTAAATAAACTAAAAAAGAAAAAAAAAGGAAAAAAATAAAGGAGAAAAACAAAACTAAAAAACGAATGTATATACAGACCGGTACACCGGGATACAAATGACGACCGGGACACAGGGAATATAAATGACGACCGGGACACAGGGAAACAACTACAACGGGGACACCGGGGGAAACAGGGGGATATAAATGACGACCGGGACAAAAAAAACTAAAAAGAAAAAAAAAAACTAAAAACTAATAAAAAAACTAAAAAATCTAAAAATCTAAATAAGCTAAAAAAGAAAAAAAAAGTAAAAAAATAAAGGAGAAAAACAAAACTAAAAAACGAATGTATATACAGACCGGGACACCGGGATACAAATGACGACCGGGACACAGGGAATATAAATGACGACCGGGACACAGGGACACAACTACAACGGGGACACCGGGGGAAACAGGGGGATATAAATGACGACCGGGACACCGGGACAGGGAATGGTCGATTAGCAATCACCATCAACAAAGCTCAAGGGCAATCATTAGAATCATGAGGTATAGATCTGAATACAGATTGTTTTCCCATGGACCATTATATGTTGCATGTTCAAGAGTCGGTAAACCTGACAATCTATTTATATGCAAAGACAATGGGACAGCAAAGAATGTTGTATATTCGCAAGTTTTACGTAGTTAAAACCATATATATATATATATATATATATATATATATATATATATATATATATATATATATATATATATATATATATATATATATATATATATATATATATATATATATATATATATATATATATATATATATATATATATATATATATATATATATATATATATATATATATATATATATCTATATTCACAGGTGGGACATAGGGACACAACTACAATGGTGCGTAACTATTATGGCGCGTAACGACTTACGCGTGCGGGGGGGCTTGGGGGGGGCGCGAAGCGCCCCCACCAACTAGGTGTTGGGGTGGCGCGAAGCGCCACCCCAACAGCTAGTATATATATATATATATATATATATATATATATATATATATATATATATATATATATATATATATATATATATATATATATATATATATATACTAGCTGTTGGGGTGGCGCTTCGCGCCACCCCAAGCCCCCCGCGCGCGTAAGTCGTTACGCGCCATATTAGTTACGCGCCATTGTAGTTGTTTCCCTTTGTCCCACCTGTGAATATAGATAGATTTATATATGTGTTTCAAACAACGTAAAAATTGCGAATATACAACATTCTTGGCTTTCTCACTGTCTCTGCATATACAAGGCCGTATGTACAAATAATGACGTCATACGCAAACGCTCTTTTTACAAACAAACAAATATGCATACACACAACTCGTTTTTATATAGATAGATAGATAGATAGATACAATACAAATTAACTGCGTAAAACTTGCAAATATACAACATTCTTCGCTGTCCAATTGTCGCTGCATATAAATAGATTGTCAGGTTTACTGACCCTCGAACATGCAACGTACAATTGTCCATGGGAAAAACAATCAGTATTAAGATCTATACCACATTTTTCTAATGATTGACCTTGAGCTTTGTTAATGGTGATTGCAAATGCTAATCGAATTGGGAATCGCAATCTTTTAAATTGAAAAGGCAGATCCGTTGGAATCATGGTAATGCGAGGAATAAGAACGCCTCACCCTCAATTACCCTGTCGAGATTGTGGCCTTTATTAGGTTTTCCATTGGTTTTTTACGGCAAGTCGTGTGCCATTGCAAAGCTTTGGTGGGTTGATATTTCTTAAAAGTATTATTGGTACGCCTATTTTTAGTTGTAGCACGTGTGGTGGAAACCCTGAAAGATCCACGGAATTTAAAAATTCAGATGGATAATTAACCGCTTCATTTGGTTCCAAAACTGTGTCGACTGACTTGTAAAGGACCGCCTGGTCTCGAATCTTGGTCAAAACAATATTGTTGATTTCGTGGACGTCTATATTTTTGGGTGCGAGAATCGCTCTTTCACTTAGCCATTTATTATTTTTATAATTTTTTAGAATATTCGGAAATACTTTTTCAATCAATTCATTTTTGGACGTCACTAAATTACAGAAATCGGCAGGTAGTTGTATACGTCCTGAAATTGAGTCTACTGGGAGCTTTCCGTTTCCAATTGCCAGCAATTGATCAGAAAATGTTTGACCAGGGTCATCGTTTTGCAATCGGACACGCATATTTGTAGTTAATTTTAATGTTTTTACGTGTGCCCAAAATTAGAATTTTTTAGGCAAGCATTCATTTCGTCTGCAGGAGTTGATCTAGGTATTATAGGTAATATTTGCCTGAAATCTCCCGCAAGCAATATTAATGTGCTGCCAAAGGGTTTCGACTTCCCTCGCAAATTGCATTGCTGCAATACTTACCCATCCCAGATGATTTGGAAATATTGCACGTGGGAGTTTCTGTAGAATGCAAATTCAGAGGCAATTTCAAAGCGGAATGAGCAGTTCTTCCACCAGGCAGCAATGTTGCGGCTATTCCGGACGACGCAATTGCCAACGCTATATCATTTTTTGATCGAATTGATGCCAGAATCAGTTTTATCACAAACGTTTTACCAGTACCTCCTGGCGCATCAAAAAAGAAAATTTCTCCAACGTTGTTATCAACGCAATTATCGCATTATCGTATCATAAATGTCTTTTTGTTCCGACGTTGACTTGGAAATGTTATTTTGTACATACGACATTAGATCAGGCGGATATATAGCAAACGTTCTGATTCAATTTTAGCATACATATCAACGACGAATTGGTGAAACAATTCACGGCATTTTAAAATATAATTTTCTTCACCCTGCCGAATCATTAGTCTATAGGAATAATAATGCATTGCACCTGCATTTCTTATTCATTTCATTGTTAGTGGCTGAATTCATCAATTTAATATTAAAGTGATAGCCGTCGGCTCCATCCCAAAAAATGATAGGATATTGTACGGCATCGTAGCATCGATGAGTTTCAGCAATTCTTAACAACTGAGCGTTTCGCTTATGAAGAATAATATCTCGATTTAAAAACTGATCACCGACCATAACGATTGCCACTTCGTTTATAGTTGGAGCATTGTATCTACGCATATGTTGGCCAGGAGGCGTTTGTCAGCGGAAATAAAAATTTTATGCGTATCAGTAGGCATCAAATCGATGGCTGTATTGAACAGACGCACTAAATTATTATTTTCGTGGAAAAGATGTTGCAATTGGGAAATCGATGGCTGTATTGAACAGACGCACTAAATTATTATTTTTGTGGAAAAAATGTTGCAATTGGGAAACGATTGTCCTTTCAACGTTGGGAGAGATTTCGCAATGTGCATTCAATTCAGAATTTCTATCACTGATGAAGTACAATTGTAAAAATTTATGATTCTCGCCTGAGAATGGTAGAAGGGACCCGGCTCTATGATAAATTTGCCCTTTTACTTTGAAAGTAGACATAAATTGATCTGGATTTTTGATTTGGGCTCCAAACGACGTCATTTGGAAACATGAGTTGTATTTTCTGATTTGTGACAAAAAATGATTAGATTCTGACGTAGTTCCAGTAAGGAAAGTCTTCAATGGCTCTGGTGGTGCAGCCAATAGAGGAAGTTTAACTTTTCCTGAGGCGCAACACATTCCCATTGTTTCACCATTGAATTTCAAGGCCTTGCAATAGGGACAAATTTTAGACATTGTACCGATTTGAACACATCTACTCAAGCTATAATCATCGACTGGGCTGTACCTGAATGCCAGGCGATAACTTTCAGATTGCTCTGATTCCTCGGCACACTTTCTTTTCTTACTTTCTCTATCAGCAGCAAGCCTGATTTCTTGCTGTTCTTGTGATTCCTCGGCACGCCTTGTTTTTTCACTTTCTCTTTTAGCAGCAAGTCTGGTTTCATGGTCCTCTGGTAGTTCCTCGGCACGCCTTCTTTTTTCAATTTCTCTTTTAGCAGCAAGTCTGCTTTCGCGTTGCTCTGGTAGTTCCTCGGCACGCTTTCTGTTCTTTCTTTCTCTATCAGCCTCAAGCCTGTTTCCTTGCTGTTCTTTTGATTCCTCGGCACGCTTTCTTTTCTTACTTTCTCTATCAGCAGCAAGTTTTTTTGCATAGACTCTTTGAGCATCTTCCTCAGCTGTTGCCATTGTAAGTTCATCAGTCATTTTAAAGTTAAACATTAATAGATTTCTACGTGAACGCATGTCTTAAATATCTTTAATGACGTCACCGTCATAACAAAAAAATGACGACAACTAACTTCATGACGTCTGTCAACACACAAACATGACGTTACCTGACAGACACATCCACAGACAACTTATTTTTATATATATAGATATATATATATATTTATATATATATATATATATATATATATGTATATATATATATATATATATATATATATATATATATATATATATATATATATATATATATATATATATGTATATATATATATATATATATATATATATATATATATATTTCTATATTCAGAGATGGAACTCAGGGACACAACTACAATGGCGCGTAACTAATATGGCGCGTAACGACTTACGCGCGCGGGGGGCTTGGGGGGTGCGAAGCATCCCACCAATTAGGTGTTGGGGTGGCGCGAAGTACCACCCCAACAGCTAGTATATATATATATATATATATATATATATATATATATATATATATATATATATATATATATATATATATATATATATATATATATATATATATATGTATGTATATATATATATATATATATATATATATATATATATATATATATATATATATATATATATATATATATATATATATATATATATATATATATATATATATATATATATATATATATATATATGTCCCATTATATGTTTTTAACTACGTAAAACCTGCGAATATACAACATTCTTCGCTGTCCCATTGTCCCATTGTCTCCTTCCAGCTGAAAATTAAGTAATCTAGTTATTAAAACAAAAAAAAAACTTTTTATTTATAATTTAAATTGACTTATAATTTAAATTTACTAGAATTTTAGGCTAACTTAATTAATAATACGCAGGCTATTAGTCTTTTGAAATATAAGTTTATACTGTCTCAGAATTAGGGAGAGATTGTTCCATAAAAATTTAAACTATTGGATTAAAAATTTCGAAAAATTTTACAACTTTTTCCCTCTGTTTTTTTTTTTGCTTAAATGAATATTTGTTATAAATCACATTTTTCAAGCCGTGTTTCAATTTAAGAGTTATTTAAACTGCCCTGTATTATGAAATTATCTGTAGGGGAAGGAAAATTATTCAATTTAAATTTATACACATACGTACATGTGTATTAAGCATGTAGTTTAATATAGCCTAAACTTTAAAATAATAGTATTTATGTTTAATTAAAATTCTTTTAATTTTTAACCAACAGAGTCAGTTAAGGGATTAATTTAACTCCAAGGGGATGGTTTATATATCAAAAAAAAAATTTGCGAAGAAAGGAACTTTTAACAATTAATTGGTTTGATGATGATGATGATGATTTTATAGAGTGACCAAACCTTTGCAAGTATTCTACTGCTAAATGTCTACAAACTAACACTACATAGGAAAAGAAAAAACAAACAGACACTTCAACAAGTGCATCTAATAACAATATTAATTTATGATCTTAAGGAGAATTGGGTTCTTTAGGCTATTTATTTTTAAATGAAAGGAAATGTATTTTTTTTGAAATAGCATATAAATTGGCTAAATTATAAGCATATAAAAATTTTACGTCGGTTTAATTTCTAATTACAAGTCATGCTTTCTTCAATAAGTTTTTGTTTATAGTACTACTTTGTTTAGATTAAAAGGAAATTAAATTACTTTATTAATAAATGCACATTTGTTCTGCACATGGTGTAGTTTGGTTAATACAAACTTATTAAGAATTTTTATTTTCTTTTTCATGCAACACATCTAATTTTAGTCCTATACTGCACGTAGCGCAGCGCGTAGCGGCACATTTTAATCTCAGCTAAGTCTTACTAACTAACACAGCACAGTATGGCGCAATTTATTCGGTTTATTAAATGTTTTTTCTCATTAAGTTTTTTCTTATATAAAGCCTTCAGGTTAGTTAGGAAATAGATAAGTGTGTTGTTTTCGACTTGTTTGCATAAAAAAAACGCATTTTTCTATTAGGTGAAAATACCTTCCTAACGCAATTATTTATGTCGACTGAAGATGTGCCTTATAATTACAGCTTCTTCGAAAAACCTTTAGATTTGAAGTGCTTACTATTTAGACAAGATCTGAACATTACCCAGGTTCATTATATCCGAAGTTTACCACTTGTCATTTAGGCTCATAAATAAGTTTCGCCTGGTTTTTCAGAAGATAATAATTGAAAGTTTTATTAGGGTACATTAGGAGGAGTATACCAGGATGCCTTTTTATTGCTTTTGGACCAAGTGCTAGTTAAATTTAGGACAATGTTCCACATTGTAAGTTGATATATGCGATTTCTCAATAGGATAAGACAACAATGTTGACCTTAAATTAAAGGTTCATCTCATTTATCGTAATTATAAAGTCCTTGTCTTACCATTTAGTGTTCAGTTATGAAGATGGAAACATCATAGTATGCTTAACTAAGCGTGATATATAGGTATATTTCGTGAACGAAATGCTTAACAATTATAGTTATAGTGTTTTGAAGTGTTTTCAAAGCTTGTATTTTCAAAGCTTGATATTTGAAGTATTTTTCAAGGCTTGGACCGTGCCATGAATTCCCGTAGATTTTGGATAAGGTAAGAGGTTGAATTTTGTTAAATGTATTTGGTACTTTTAAAATTAATGAAAAAAATTTATTTTCATTTTATAAAGCGCTATAGTTACATATAGTTGCTCCGCCTCTTTTTTTTATTTTTTTTTAATGTCCAGTAGTCACGTCTAGAGCTCCGCCTTCTTTTTTTCTTAGCCAATCAAATCTTATCGAATATATATTAATATTATAAGGGGTCAGTAGGCTAAGTGTTAAGATTAGATTTCCCCTGCGGGATATAGTTTTACACTTACTTATAATGGCCTGTAACATTCTTACAAGATTAGCGGTTTGGTAATTTTACCAAACGTTTTTTCTTGAAACGTTTTTACTTTATTTTTTTTTAAATTTAGTCGCATTTAGGGTTTTTTTTTGTCCAAATGTTACTTCTGATATTATTTCGTAATAATTTTCTTTGCTTTTTGGTCCGAAAATAGATATAGAAAATAATCTATTATAATGGTCCGAATATATCCAGAAATAGGGTGGAGTTTTCGTGCCTCTTTCCTTAGCTTTTTTACTTTTCTTAGGTCTACTAAAGTTAAATGTGGCTTCCAGCTTTCTTGATTTGCAAGCTGTACACCACTTTTGGTAATTTCTTTACAAATTTCTTCTATAACTGGATTTAAGCGCGTTTTGACTACATCTTCATTTTCTAATTTTGCATATAGAATTTGCTCAAAGAAATCTCCGATGCCTTGAAAATCGAGATAAAGTTTTTCGTTTGTAAAATCTTGTTCATATTTTTCTATGGCTTTGACGAAAGCACTTTTTACCTGTTCAACTTCATTATTATTTTTCAGATGTAATACTTTTAACGTTAGATGGAAAGAGCTTTGTTTGATTAAGGCTTTTGTTAAGGTATGGTTTTTTCAATTATATGTTTTTGCAAAATTGAAGCATTCATCCTTATCTGAGCGTTTTTAACTTGGACTGCGAGGAAGTAATTTGGCCGAAATTCCATTACTCCAAATCTTTAGACAAGTCCAATTTCTAAAAAAAAAGATTAATTTGGGTTATTTTAATAATCATGAGGTGGAGTCAGACATGTTTTCATAAATAATTTCGCGGGATTAGCTGTTTGGTTACTCAGGGGTTCAAAGTAAAAATTTACAAAGTAGACAGTTTTGTTCCACAGTTAATTCCAAAATTACTTGGCACATTGAAAATTGGCCCGTCTAGATAAGTTAAGAAATCTTTTGATTTTGGAATGTGAGCTGACCAAAAGGTTAAGTCAGATATTTGACTGTTATTTTCTGAATTGTCCTCAGCGAACATTAGATATTTTTGTAAACTTTTAGGTAATTGAAGGCTCCACAAGGTATAATTCATATTTGTTTTCCGCATGAGAAGTCGGATGTGCTTCCTGCACTGTTCTTTTAAGGTTAAAGGTACTGACACGTTACGAATTATTTTGAAAATTAATATTTTATGGAAATATAGGGGGTCCCTACAGCTCATTAATTTTTCAAATACGATTACATCTGTTTGAGGCGCTATTTTTAACGCAAAATTGTCATCGCATTTGCTACAGGTAAAGATTAATTTTTTTAGTTCATCGTGGTCACGTTCATCAAGATGGAATTTTCGGCTGTTTCCTATTAAGTTACTGGCTGAATAATGGTTCTTGTAATCTTTATAAAATTTTGTATAGTACGCTTGGTTTCTCCAACAAGACATTTGTATTTCTTTTTATCAGTATTGACAAAAATCTTAGGGGCCATATGATTGTATAGCCTTTTTCGTTATAGATTCTCCAGAAATTTTCGCTGATCAATTTTGCTACTAGAGGGTATTTTTTTAGGGGGATTTTGTCAAGTAAGATCGTAAAAGTCCAAGACGCAAGTTGCTGTTTATATTGGAAGTTTTCTCTTCTTATCTTGCGTGTAAATGAACAGAATAACAAGATGAATAAAATTCTCGTTATTAAATTATCAGTAATAACTACAGGAACTTCGAGTAGGAGGTAGAGAGTTTGGTATCGTAAATCTCTTGTTGCATTCTTAACGGCATTTTCTAAATCTTGGTCTAATAATTTATGATCAATTTTAGACAAATTTGGCAAACTTTGGGTTTTGCACGGAAACCAAGCTGTTCAGCTTTTCAGGTATCTAGGGGGAGTTTTTATAGTTCTAGTTTTTACATCAAAACTTTCCCCATTCTTCAGCCTGGTAAGGTTGGGATAACTTAAGGTTCTTTTTAATGGCATTATATTTCTTTTTCAATCCATGTTAGTTATAAGCAAGTTAGTTAGTTAATTGGCGGTTACCTGATTGACACTGGTTTCTTCTAGAATTGCGTATGACGTGTTTATTAAGGTATTGATTTCTTTTCGCATCCAACCAAATTTTTCTTTTATTTTAAACAGTTCTTCTTTGTCTACAAATTAGAAAAATTACGTAAAGGGTGAGGAAATAGCTTACTGAAACAATGTTTTAGGATCGTCAATTTCATAATTTTCCGTAATTCTCAAAATTGGTCCACTATTGGCCAGTAAATTATACTCTGATTTTAAAAGGTAGGGGGTTTCAAATGTTAATTGGAAGTCTTTGTTGTCGATTTCGGGACCGTTTTCAATGTACATTATATATTTCTTTAGGACAATGGGAATTTGGAGGCTTTGTATAGAATAATGAAAGTCCCTTTTCCTTAATATTTGCCGTATTTGCTTTCTGCATTTGTCTTTTAGACTGAGTTTATTTGAGGTCGTGTGAATTATCTTATAAATCAATTCCTTACGGAAGCATAGCGGGCTAGCTGTGTCTAGGAATTTTTCATACACAATGATGTCTTTATCTGGCAAAATTTTTGATCCAAAATTTTCGTCGTTCATGTAGAATTTTATCGTCACATTTTTTAACTCCATATACTGTTCATCATAAATATAATGGGTTGTATTGTTTACAACTATTGGGTCAAAATTGGCGCTATACCATAAATAATTCTCATATATTCCCAACAATATATTTTCGTTTTCCACTATTTTGTAATTTACGTCTAGTAGCAACTCCAGAAACTTCAATGGCCACACTATCTTGAAACCTGGTTCTTGTTGCGTGTGCCAAAAATTTTCGCGTATTAAAGATGCTATTAAAGGATACTTAGCGGGGGGCATTGCTCGGAGTAGGGCTGCGAAGGTGTATAAGGCATTTTCGTGCCTATAATTGTCATCTTTGCTCATTATATCTGGTGAAAAGGAGCCATATAATAGAATTATCATTCCGTGTATAATGAAATCGTCTTTAAAAATAATGGGAACTTGTAATAAAGAACTTAAGGTATTATATTGTAAGTTCCTTATTGCATTAGTTATTGCGGATTCAAAGATTACTTCATGTAATTCATAGTCTATTACCGAAAGGTTTGGTAAACTTTGGGTTTGATTTGAAATCCAAAATTCTTGTCTCGTAGGTATTAAGTCTTGGCTTGGTTCTAAAGCATCGGTATTACTTAAGGCTCTTTGTCGCGACATTTTTACCTTGTTAGTACTAGTTATGCATGTAAGCTGGCTAATTAGCTAATGGTTAATTACCTTTTTGGCCTGGCCTCCTTCTGGTGTTTCGTCTAAAAAATTATATGTTTTATTCATTATTTGAATTTTTTCGATTTTAATTTGTTTTTGTACGCGTCTTTTTTTGCTTCTAGGTATTTTTTTCGCCTTAAGAAAATGTATTTCCTCTTACTGCGTATTCTTGGGACGTTGGGTCATACATAAATCTGGCATAATGTCGGATTTCATCTAAGGGGTGGTGTACTCCATTGTACTTGATACAATTTTATTTTCTTCGATTTTATAACAAATTTTAGGTGGCCTACATTTATAAATTAGAAGTAGATCGGTTTGATTGGGGCCCTTACAAAACCAATAGCTTATATTAAATCTTTGTTGCAGTTTTCTTATTAATAGTTGAAGGCTTGTCAAATTCTTTCCTTTATTATTTTTATTCGAATATTTTATTTTTACTTCTCCTCTCGCGGGTTGGTATTTAGGGGTATTTGCTAATTTTAAGCCAAATCTATATCAATGAGGTTCAAATTTTGTTAAATCGTAGTTAAGGTACCATGTTTCAGCGTACACCTCTTTACCATTCTCGTCTTGGACTAAGATCGCGGCCGCGTATATAATGTTTTCTTTAGCGTGGATAATTGAAATAAATTCTGTATCTATAATAGCTTTGGACGTATTTTGGTGGTAAATGGGGTAGTTAATTAAATTTAGAAGGGTTTAACAACTTGGAAAAATTTGAAATGTGGGATAACAAGCGGAGAAATACAACTTATAAGGATTTTTATGCGATTTTGGTCAAAAAGAAAAAAAATGGGCGAGTATTGTATATAATGGGTAGGATTGGTTGGTATAATATCGGTTGAAGCAATGAAGGAATAGTAGTCCGGGAAATCGCACCGACACAGCGTACGAACTTAGACACAATTCGTAAGCGGTATCCGCACAAATTACCGACTATCGGCTCACGGGGAGTTTGGATTATAATCTAAATTCACTTGTTCACTTTATCACTGATTGTAACAATAAAGAAGTAGCTTCCATGGAGTCCTTTCAGGTGGTCTGTCGCAAATCAAGCCGAAACACGCTAAGCTTTGCCACCACAACCCGCAAGGGCGCCTGTTTTCTCTATTCCAGGTTGCGTGTATAGTAAACTCCATGTAGTTTCGATTGCAATTTTAGTTTCCAAACCTAAATCTTTTGTCTGGTATGAGTAAGCTTTAGCAATGTTAATAAGCTTTCTAATTAACGTATTGATATTGTTAAATTATTATTATAGTAGGACATGTAAACAAATCGACAGATTATATTATTGGAGAATTACAGTTCAATAATCAGGAAGGATCTCGCCTACCTATTGATAATCTTTGAGATTAAGGCATTATTTTGCCGTTAAGGAAAAGTGTTAATGAAGCGGTAACACTCTTGTGATTATTCTTATTAAAATATGATTCGGAACTTACTTAGAATAATGAGCACTTTTTGATAAAATAAGCCAATTTTTCACTTGGAATCTTTCAGACTTCCTGAAAAGCACTTTTTTTAGGATGTAAAACTTTGGCGAGGAGCAATAAAATTAAATTAACTTATTTCGAGTCATAACTCGACTTTATCAATAAATACAACGAGTTACGCCTAAAAAAAAAATCAAATCAACTCTTCCCGAATCATAACTCGAATTTATCAACAAATAGCTATTTTTCTTATAGTCTAGGATGATGGTTTGCCTATTAACGGTCTGTTAATAAAATTCTGTTTTTTTGACAACTCGGCCTGACCTTGTTGTTACTTTCTCTTCAGTAGATTCGGTTTTTTTCTTTGGCTTCGCTAGCGATATTAAATCAAACTTTTTATATTGTTTTTTAAGAAATTGTTGACCTTTAATTTGTGCCTTTTTAGCCTGGGCAGTTGCACTCTGTGGTCTTATTCCTTCCACGTCTTTGAGCTTATCTGCGCCTGATTCACTGTCAGTATCTGAGGAACTAGTAGTTGTAGATTTAGTATCTGGCTCTCTTGAAGTAGAAGTTTGAGATCTAGGTGTAGATCCAGCCTGACCTTCGTAAATTTCTTCTCCTCGCGAAGTAGAGGGTTTACTGATTGATTCGTCCTGTAGGTTTTTTGGCTCGGGAGAATTGAAGGATTCTTGGGAGCTTTGGGAGGTTTGAAAGCCATATCTTCCGGGGGGTGGCGAATTGTTTGCATTAAGGTTTCCTTCCAGGATACCCAGTCCTTTGGTTTTGCTTTTGAGACGGATATATCGTGATACAGTTGTTAATCGGTAATTGGATTAGTATTAAGTGTACTTTGTCTAGTTTTAATTGGGTAGTTAATAATATCCATGGCTTCCCGCAATGTTTGTCGTTGCGGCTGGTTGATTTTTTCTGACTCTATGTCACCAGGGGTTTGTATAGCCTTATTTAATTCATCGTGTAATGAAAAAGGTCTGTCTATTGGTGTGACAGGGTGTACCAAATCGTCGGGGAAACGTTTTGGGGGGAAAGGTGTCGAAATTCGATCCGGGAAAAATTGCGTTTGTGGAGAAATCGTATAGTCCAATACTTCTGACTCCTCACTTGAAGATGAATCGCTTTTCTTCCGTCTCCGCGTAATGGGGGTATTTTTTAGGGGGGTAACCATATTTGTCATTGTTAAAAATTCATTAAATTTCTCTTCGTCACTACTATTCTCAAAATATCCTTGTTTGAAATTAAAAGGTTTAAAATCACTTAGTTTATTTTCTTAGGTTTATTTTCTAAACTTAGGTTTATTTTCGTCCTCCGAGGTATTTGATGTTGAAGGTTGAGGGGTCCATGTTTCTGTGAATTTTGCCATTTTTATACGACTAACATGCGTTTTATAGATTTTTCCCGTTTGTGGTTTTAATAGTTTGAATGTAACTTTATTATCATATTTCTTAATTATTCTATAAGGGCCAGTGTACCTATTAGAAAGCTTCTTGCCTTCCAATTTGGTTTCATTTTTTAAATAAACGCAATCTCCTACTTGAAAATCGAGTTCACCTTTAACATTTGGAATATTTTTGGCTTCTTGTTGTCTTTTTGATTTTTCTATTTCTTGTTTAACAAGTTTATAAGTTTTTCTCATTCTATTGATAAATTCTTGCCTATAATCTCGAGAATCATTATAATATTGTCTCGATTCTATAATTTCCTTATAAGGGATTCTCAAGTCTCGTCCGAATAATATATAAAATGGGTTATCACGAATAACCTGGGAATAAGCTGTATTAATTACATTTGTTAAATAAGGTAAGGTTTTGTGCCAATCCCTGCGATTTTCTTTCGTATAAATGCTTAAAATATTAGAGAATAGTTTATGTCTTTTCTCGATTTTCCCATTGGCCTGGGGGTGATAGGGGGTCGATACCAATTTATTTATTTGAAGGAAAGACATTAAATCCTTAGTTACTTTTGATACGAAATTAGGGCCATTATCACTTAATACTGTATTAGGAATACCGAAATTAAGAAATATTTTAGCAAGGGCTTTTGAAGTTGCGTACGCACTTTGATTTTTTAATGGTTTAGCAAACGTGAAACCGGAAAAATGATCGATTACTGACAGTACGCAGGTGTGTCCTTCATTAGACGTGGGTAATCCTCCGCTAGTACCATATAAATCAAAAGAAACTATATCAAATGGGAACCGGGCCGTAGGCATTCTTCCTATCGTTGGATTAGGGTAGACTTGAGGATTTTTTCTTAAATTACATGTTTCACAATTATTAACATAATTCTTTAACTTCGTTAAGGCTGAGGTAACGAAAAAATATTGTTTTAGTCTATGGAAAGTCTTATCTATTCCCAGATGACCTCCCACTTCAGAATGAAAAAATTCAAAAGCGGGTTTTTCTAAAATTTGAGGTAAAACTGGTATAATGGAAGTTTGATTTTCTTTTTCGCTATCGGTCATTATTCTACATAGTATTTTTTCCATCTAAATCATAGTAATAATTATCAATTTCTTTTCTAAAAGATTTCATTTCGTCAGGTAACTCTTTATCATATAAGAAATATTCTATTAGAGGGGCATAAGTATTATCTTTCTTTTGATATATTTTTATAGAATTTAAGGAAAGTGGGCTGTTTTTCTGTTTCTTCTCAACCGAATTATTCTCAACCGATTTTATTTTTAAACCCTTATTTCTTGGAACATATTTTGCTTTTATTGTGTTGACTTCTTCGTTTTCATTTTCTACTGGGGTATTATTTGGAAATCTACTTAGATAATCGCATGGGGCGTTTTGTTTTCCCTTAAGATGTTCAAATTCATAATCTAAATCCTGGATTTTCAAAATCCATCTCGCGAGTATTCCCGTTGGCTTTTTGAAAGTTTGCAAATATTGCAGGCTTTTGTGGTCGGAACGCAGTTTAAATTTTCTGCCTATCAAATAGTGTCTGAACTTGTCCAAATGGTGGATAATCGATAATAATTCAAGCTGTGTAGCAGAATAATTACTCTCTCCGGATGTCAGGGTGCGGGAAGCGTACACTATTACTCTTTCTTCCCCATTTATTATTTGGGAGAGAATCGCCCCAATTCCCTTGTTTGAGGCATCCGTTGTAACAACGAATTGTCCCGTTTGGAAATCGGGTAATGATAAAATAGGCTCTGAAGTTAGAGCCTTTTTTAAATGATCTAATTAATCCTGAGCTGTTTTAGACCAAACAATTTTTTGTGGGTTGCCTCTTGTGAGGTCCGTTAAAGGTTTTGCTACTTGTGCGTAATTTCTTATAAATTTTCGGAAATAGCTCATTAATCCTAAGATTCCACGTAATTGTTTAATTTATTTGGGGGGGCTTTATATTTTTAACAGATTTTATTTTTTCAGGGTCTGGAGAAATTTGTCCTTGCGTTACAACTACTCCTAAAAATTTTAGCTTTGTTTGAAAAAGATTTACTTTTTCCGGTCTACATTTTAAATTGCCTTCTCTGAATTTCTCAAATACTTTCGCTAGGGTTACTAAACGGTCTTCCGCATCTTTGTCCATAGCTATGACGTCATCAACAAAATGAAGTTTGTTATTTAGGCCTCTTAGTAAATGAAGGAGGGGTCTACATAATGCACTTGAACTGGTTTTTAGTCCAAACGGTACTCTTAAGTATTCATAAGAGCCACATTCTGTTGTTGAAAAAGCTGTTTTAAAAACATCGCCCTCAGCTATTTTTACTTGATGATTACCTTGTGTCAAATCTAGGGAAGTAAATATTTTATTTTTATTTGATATGGAATCTAGATTTTCGTCTATTCTAGGTAGGGGAAATTTGTCACTTACTACCTGTTTATTTAAGGCTCTATAATCTACTACTAATCTAAGGTCATTATTCTTTTTCGGGACTAGAATGACGGGGGCAGAGTATGGACTTATGCTTGGTTTTATGATTCGATTTTTTTCGAGTTCATGTATTTTATTTATTAGCCATTCTTTGTGTTCATAAGGAATCCGGTACGGTTGTTTTGCAACTGGCGGCCCCGTAGTTTGGATTGCATGTTCATAAAATGGGATAAGTCCTATGTCATCTTCAGATGTGGAAAAGACATCTCTAAATTCCCATAATAAGTCGCATAATTTTTGTTTTAATGGAATATCGGTTATGTGACTTAGTTCAAATTTCTCAAGAAATTGAGGTCTCGTTAGGGGGTATTCCTTGTCAACGTGAGCATTGATATTATTCACTAAGTTTTTTTCCGAATTTTTCCAATTATTAATATCGGCTTCCGATACTACTTGTATCTCTACTAAGCATGTTCCTTTGCTTAGGGTAATAAGGTCATTTTCGTGGGTGTTCGTTACCCAAATATAACCTTCACCCTTTTCGTAATTTATAATTTGTTCTTCACAAATTACATATTTCGGGAGATCTTCCGACGGCGATGCTACCCAAATTTCATTTTTATCATTAACTGGTTCTAACATTTGTGATATTTGGACCCTCTGCATTGATTTAGGGGGAATTTTAGTTTTTCGCACTACAAATCCATAATATTTTTCGTTATTATTTTCTTTCAATGAATTTAGAATATTCTCCGCTGGTTTTTTCCGGGAGTTTCTATTTTTTCTAGTTTTTTCCATAAATAAAAAATTTCTTGAATTTGTTTGTTCCTGTACTCTTTCATGTTGCATATGTCCTCCCTTACCTTGTTTGCTTGTATGTTATTTATTATCGATTTGGTTTCCGTCGGATAGACAAACTTTGAATTTGCTACATCTAACAATATTTTATTTGCTTTTAAAAAATTAGCGCCTATGATGGCTTGGTATGGTAAATTCTTACAAATTATAAATCGTGTATTGAAATTTCTTTTATCTTTGCGTAAGGGTAGATACACAGTTCCCTTTACTTCTAGATTATGTCCGGTTACGCTTGATAAATTGGGACAGATGTTGCTCATTTTTCGTTTAATATAATTTGGTAGTTTGTTAAATACGGATGTATTTATCACATTTACTGTTGCCCCTGAATCTATAAGGGCTGAGAAATAAATATTCCCTGCATTAAAATTTTCAAATATCGGTAACATATTATTATTATTTGCACTTAAAAATGGTATTATCACTGGTGGGGACCTATAAATTATTTTGCCACCAAATTTTGGTCCTACGAATTTTGGGGGCTTATATCGTTTCCCTGGGGTTCCCAGATGTCAGGTGTAGAACTTTCATTTGTTCTATTTTGGATTCCTTGATTATTATTTGAGATGGAGCTATTATATGGCTGCCGTCGGCTGATATAACTTCCTCTTGTATTTCTGTTAAAACTATTACTGGATTGATTTGTCCTTTCACGATACCCTCCACGATACTGATACGTATTGCGTTGGAAATTCTGATTTTGGGTGGGGTAATTATTTCTTGTTACAAAGGTGTTCCCTCGATCGCCTCTAGGGGCGTACCCACTATAGTTTGTCCCTCTGGACAAACGGTTACCCGTTCCCCTAATATTTGGGCGATAACTATTGTTTGCGAAACAATTTCTTGCGATATGTCCTAACCGGTTACAGGTGTAGCACCTTAATGGTTCATTTTTAGTTTGTGCCCTCAATTGATTATTGGGGGCAAAACGTACTTGTCTTGGAGGTGTGGTCGTTCGAATTTGATTTCGAACAGGTTTTGGCGATGATTTTCGGGAGAAAAATCGCGGAGAGGAATCTATTGACTTTACAGGGACTTTGTTTTCTAAGGCGTTTATTAACAGTTTTTGATGCTGCAGAACAATCGAATCAATTTCTACGGCTCTTTCTATTTCCTGAACTGCTAGTTCTAGGTTATCAATATTTTTAGCTATCAAAAGGCGGTATAACTTTGGGTTGAGTCCCTGTTTAAATGCATTGAGTATTATTTTTTCATATAATTCCCCTTCTCCTGGACCATATCGCGCTTCTGTTGCGATTCTAATTTTATGTAGGTACTCACGAACGTTTTGGCTCTGTTCGAATGTAACTAAGCCATGTTTCAGTTTAATCAATGAACTTGTGTCAATCAATCTTTTCTGGAAGGCCTGTTGCAATAATTCTATTGAGTTAATTGTTGAGGTTGCTTCTGTGCCTATCGTATTTTCAATTTGTTTCAGAAACGTTAGTGCCTGTCCTCTAAGTCTTAAAAGTAACATATTTTTTAATACTTTTTGGTCAATTTTTGTCATTTCCTCAAATTGTCCTAAATGGATGTTGAACTGATGAACGTCCGTATCTCCTTCATATTCTGGTAATGATTTTGCAATTTCTACCGAGGTTGCAATAATTTGTTGCGCTTTTAATATTTCATCTTGTTCTTGGTCCATTGTAGCCTGTTTTTAAGTAGCGGTGTAAAATAATCTCCAAAAATTTTTTATTTGTTTTATCACTGTTTTATTTTCATTCTTAAAGGTTTTGATTACTTTTTTGAATGGGATATACCTATATATAAAAAAAAAATGCAAAAATAGAAATAAAATTGCACTGCACCTAAAAATGCAAAAATCGAGATAAAATTGCAATGCACTTAAAAATTAAAAAATAAAATGTAAATGATCATACTTGTCCATGTTAGTAGGCATTTATTGTGTAGGTACTTTCAGTTCCTTTTGCTGCTTTCTTTTTCCGACCGCGCCATATGTTACGGGGTGGTTTTAGTGAAATAAGGGGTTCGGAGTGAGGTTTATCTTAAGGTTGATTTGCCTTTAGGTGCTTGGGACTTTTCTAAGTCTTAATAGCTTAATGCGGATACGATATATGGGAGCTAAATTACTAACAGAATAAAAAGGCTTTGTATATAATCCCCAGTAACCTGGGAGACAGAACCATCTCAGTGATGTTCGAGGTCTCCTGAGACCATGTAGATTCCCTTGGGACCGTACCTGAAAACTAAAGGAACTGTACCTGATGCCCTAGTTCATAGACAGAAGATGATTAAATACAATAAGTTTATTTACTTACAACATACAACTTTGGACAAAATAGCTCCGATAACTTATAGCACATGAACACTCGAACTTGACAATTCAAAACTCTCCTGAAAACTGACTACTAGCTCCTTGCGTTGAGTTAATATATCCAACGCGATTTCTAAACAAGAACTCCCCGGACAGGCTTGGTGACCTGGGCGGTTGACCTCCACTACTATTGGTATTCTCCAATCATATGACTAGTCCCGTACCCAGAAGTTGTTTTCATGGCAAGGATTTCCCTTCTGGTTTTGAGTCGAAAAAACCCAGTGTTCAAAATAACCAGTTAGTTGGTTCCAAAAGGAACATTTAACTTGTGTCTAAATGCACGTAGTCCAAAGTATTGAATACTGCTAAATTCTAAATGATTTTATTGAAATCTTTTTCTAATTGAAATTTACTAAAGGGGTATGACTGTGAAATTTAGTCCTGAACTTAAAAATTTCTAGAAGAGTATGGATGAGAGATTTGGTCCTGTATTTGAGAATTTCTAAGGGGGTGTGAATGAGAGATTTGGTCCTGGATTTTATAGAGGGGTGGCGCTGGTCTATATGTTACACAACAAAGCTCACGACTATATCTAAAAAAATTCCTTATTTTAATATTTGCTTGTTTTTGGAAAAGCTTATGAGGGTGACTACAAGTTCTCTATGAATTCTCCTGTTTGAGAAAGTCTGGTATGGTATTCTCAGAATTTAGAAGGTTGTATGCTCTATGCAGTATGTAGTTATGCTGTTATTACATTGCCTCATTTGCTTCTATACATTAGAAATGGTATTCTAAGCTTATGGATATAGGGACAATATGGGACATCACAGAGATCTTTAATGTGTTTTGTTGCCCTTCTTTGGACTGATTGTTGGGCCTCATAGTTAGTCTACCTTTCTAGGATTTATTTTTAGCCCAGGATTCATCCTGAAAGTCTTACTCACCCAACTCAACTACTTCCCAAGATAGTAAGAAGCCCCTAGACTAAAATTTGTTTGCAAGAATTTATACCTTTCTTCAAAATGGCTTATTATTTTTAATTATGAAATAGGGTTAATTTCTAGTTGATATGCTACTTGCTAGCTTAGAAAATATTTGAGTTAGGTGAATGAACCTTCCAGGAATGAAACTAGGGCCTAATGTATACTCTGGGAAGATACTTTCAAGCTACTATCCTTACTCTTTCCTGGTTCTTAGGGTTAGAAGATTGCATATATGACAGGTCTGTACCTTCAAAATTTTGACTAGAATAATTTTGCTTAATTTTGGGTTTTCATTTGCTCTAATTTGAAAATATAATTCATTGAATTTAGTTTAGTTAAGCCTTATCTTTTGTGTTTTCTAAATTTAAAAAATCGATTTTTTAATCGTTTAAAACATTTAAAGTCAGGATTGACCAACAGTAAAAGGCTCAAAACACTTTCCTTGTGTCTCATTTGAGCAGCAGGTCTGTTTCTCAACAATTTGTGTGCATAACACAAAGATTGTGAAAAATCATCAAAGTTCATTGTCCTTTGAAGAGAGAAGGAGTGGAAATAACTTAGACTAAAAATGAATTTAATTAGACTAAAAATGAATCTAAAACTGCATGGATTTTGTCAATGTTACTGCCAGATGATTTGTTAAAAGTTCTGAACCTTTTTTACAAACATAATATATAGTTTTAAGACTATAGAGATGTAAATATCAAGATAGAGAGATTCTCAGTTAGGATTCTTAATAGGCTATTTTATATTTTGTTACATTCGTCTAAAAAAGGGCTACGACCTACTGCTGGATCCAGGGGATAGTGGGAACCTGGGCCCCTCAAGATTTCTTCTGGCGTCCTCTTTCCCATTTATTTTTCACTCTTTTTTAGAATAAATCCATCAATTTGGTCAATTGTTGGTACCTTTGCCATATCCCCCCCCGAAGTTTTTGCTCATTGTTACCATTGTCATATTGGGCATCCCCAAAATTTTGGTCTAGATCCACCCCTGCTATGACCATTGAAACCTCCAAATCTTATAAATGTCAAAGTCAAATCTAGAGCTACAGAAAGACTTCACATTAGTTCTCCTATTATTAGAAAAGGAAGAACAGACACCTCATATATCAACAATAGTTTTATAGTCTTTAATTGGAAGAAGAAAGGGGAAAATTAAGCTATTGATGATAATTGCAACACTGCCTTTTTTGCTATTTAAAATCATGTTCTTTCTATAACACTTAAAGCACAGCAATTAAACTCTGTCGAAAAAATGGGTTTAGTTTTGTAAAGGCAAGCTATATCTATCATATGATATTGAATATAATCACATAGGGCTTGTAGTTTGTTAGCATTAATGGACCTACAGTTTCATTCTAAAAATATATCATGCATTGTTGAAAATTGCCCAGTATTGATTAAGTGTTAAGATTCCAAAGTGTAAGGACTACTGGTTGGAATGCCTGTGCACCTAAAAGAGTTTTTTTTTTTTTTTTTTTTTTTTTTTTTTTTTTTTTTTTTAGACTTGTGTAGACTGTTTGATGCAGAAGCCTGTTCTTGGTAATCCTGATTTTTTTTTGTGGACCTTCAAGTTTGCACCGCTTATTTGGAGGCTTTGTTGCTTATGTATGGCTAATGGTAGTTTTTTTTTTGCAAGGTCTAGAAGAAACCTTTATATATATATATATATATATATATATATATATATATATATATATATATATATATATATATATATATATATATATATATATATATATATGTATATATATATATATATATATATATATATATATATATATATATATATATATATATATATATATGTATATATGTTGTCATATATATTTCAACTAGCTAAACATGCCTAAACAATATCAACTAGCTAAATTTTTTTAATTAGAAATCATAGCTCATTAGAATTTTTGTGACGAAAAATTTATAAAGTGACAAATATGGCAAATAAGTCACAAAATGAAAAAAAAATATATATTTATGAACTGTTCAAACAATGGTTTCGAATCTATGCAAATGATGATTGACCGACAACAGAAATTCATTAAAGTAATGAAGAGGTTCCAATTTTAAGCAGCCAGTATCCCTTTAAATCCTAGTCCTGGTAATTTTCTTAACTTAACTTTTCTTACTTTTCCAAACATTTTTATATTAGTAATGGAATCTGGTAGCCTATATATATATATATATATATATATATATATATATATATATATATATATATATATATATATATATATATGTATATATAAGACATATTGATAAGCAAATTTTTACTCTTAGGAAACATGCCACTGGTGAAATACCTATATTAAATGCACTCCATAAACAAGGAAGGTCCAATAGGAAGCCTGCAATCAGAGCTGGTGGAAAATCTAACGGATATACTACAGAAAAAATCTGTTGTGATGAATGCACAGAACAATTTGAGACTGTTTCCTTAACTATTCAACATAAGCATAAAAAACACAAGAATTCTACAATTCGCCTCTACTGTTTTTTAAAATCAAGTGCTATTATTTTCTTCGATATCCAGGTTTTTTATAAACAATAAAATAACTTTAATGTAAATGTTGCAAATGTCTATCCATCTCCCCCTAAACTGTCTTTCAGTAGCGAGTAATGGACATGTAATAGGTCTTGAGTTAACCCCATCCCAGGCCTAAATTGAAAACTTTTCAGAAAGTCACTAATAGATTATTAGTAAGACTCAGGTTAATCCTTTAATTTGCTAAATACCTAATGATTGCAGCCTTAAAATATTATTATTTTATCTTCTAAAACACGCACCCATGATTAATTTTCTGACAAAAAATTTATCATTTTTGAAGAGAGATGCTTGAAATTTTTGCTATTAGGTTCTCTGAAACGCCGAATACGATGGTATGATTTTCGTTAAGATTCTATGACTTTTGGGGAGTGTTTCCCCCTATTTTCCAAAATATGACAATGTTTCTCAGGCTCGTAACTTTTGATAACAAGAACTAAATTTAATGAAACCTTTATATTTAGAAATAACATGAAAATTCAATTCTTCTGATATATATTCTAACATCAAAATTCAGTTTTTTTAGTTTTATTACTATTGAGCCAAGTCGCCCCTTACTTAACAATTCGTTACCACGAACTGTTTGATAGTTTTTTTACTTTTTTTTTCAATTCCAGGCATAAAGCCAAAATACAATAGATGTCTTATAAGCCAATTTTGAAAGATAAAATATGGGGAGTGAGTCCCATTAAATGTCCAGGCGAAGTGACGTTAGAGAGAAAATAACCAAATACTTCCTAATTACTTCAACAACAAAAGAATCTTTCTTGAAATCAGAATAAATTAACTTGCAAAAATAAGCCTATTTTTGGAATAGGCGGTACCACGGATCTTTCGTAATGGTTTTTACGCCCTTTAGCCTATTCAGAATCTTCACTAGAAGCGTCTTCGCTATTCTTTGATCCCCTTTTGGTTTTTGACATTGGCCGAGCATCATTCCTTGCTACCGTTTTGTATTTCCTGGGAGCTTGCCTTTTGATTATTTCATTAGACTAGGAAAGCACTCATCAGGCAATCTTCTAAGGCGGTATATACACCAAGAAGTCTTTCTTAGAACTAAATTGTCCTAACCCATGTCAAAGTCTGTACACTGATAATATATATTAATTACTTTTGGGATTACTAAGATATTTGCTATTGGACTTTAAAGTTTCGTTACTATTGAGCCAAATCGCTCTTTATCACAGTTTGTTACCACAAACTACTTAAGTCAAATTGATTTTATAAGAAACATTACTTCCTTTCTCAGCTCAAATTTAGATTTGTTCATATTTTTAAATTAACTATCTTAATACTATTTCTTGATGACTATAGCGTATTAGCCCCTTAGATCTATACTCAACAACTCAAATAATACTTAATAAATCTCACCGTCACGCAATCCATTTTTCCTTTCTATCATATTTATTCAAGAAATAATTTATTAAATATTAATTACAGATAAGAAATGATGATCTTAACATTTTTGATGACCATGTGTATAAGTGCCCATACACAAGATGTCGTAAAGCATGGGATATTATTCAAACACGAAAATTGACTTCTAACTAGTAACAACGCTTGGAAAATATTTATGAAGCTAGATCCTAAGCCATTTGAAACATTGTTCCAACAAGTGATAAGACTGGAGAAAAATACATTTGACCTGAAAGAATCAATTTTTCAATTTTTAAAATCAGACAAGGGACTACAAGCAAGCAAAAGCAACCATAAAGAAAAGAAAGACATACCATCCCCTAACTGTCCAAAAATCAAAATAAAAAGAATAAAGAAAACATGTAAATGTTTATGTGAAAAATATTTATATGAAGTGTTTTTCTTATCTTGTTCCTCTGTAACAAAGGTGACTAAACTTTGCTGAAAAGAAAGATGTTTTTTAAATTTATCTGAATTATGGTAAATAAACATAGTGACCTGGGATAGAAAGGTCATCCATCTGTTACATCGGAACAAGATAAGCAAATGAGAAAATTTTAATTTAAGTCCATGCAAGTCTGAAATATTTATAGTCTGTTTTTCATTGTGCAACTAAGAAGATGTTACGTTATTTGTCTCTCATCCTCATTTTTGGCTGCTGCTTAAATGGTAAAAATATGTAAATCTTATTTGTTGAAAAACAAATTCTAGCTATTTAAACTGATTGAAAAGAATATTTAATTAAAAAATATTTTCTGAAAAAAAATTTTTTCAAAGAAGTAAAAAGCAGTTTACCACTAATGGGAGGATTTTCCATGGAGGAAATTTTCCAACGTAAGGAATGTTTCAGTGGGGTTAAAGGTAGTTAAAACTACCTCATTTTTTCTAATTTTTCAGAATTAACCTTCCCACCCCTCAACTCCCCCAAAGAGAGTGGATCCATTCTGGTTATATCAATCACGTATATTAATGACTTTTCATTATATCCATTTGACTTTTCAAAATTCACTGAAACAAAATCATCGAAGAGGGTACGAGTCCTATTAAGGGCTCTCCAATCATCCAAATTGAAAATCCTTTTAAGATTCAGATTTTAATAAATTAGTATTATACCTGCAAAACTCATTAAATAAAATATGGGATCATTTGCTACATTAATTATTGACAAGGAAAAATGATTGAATTTATTTTTAAAATGATTGAATTTATTTTTCGAAGTTCTTTAGGATTTTAGGGAAAAACCAAACGGGTTGAATTAAGGGCCAGCTCAGGACAATCTAATCATGCAAATCGAAAACCCTTGCATGACCCTAATTAAAAAGGCTTGAAATGTTCACAGGTATGCAGAGTTTTTCTTCAGAGAGGTATAAATAGTAAAATGTATTGTTTTGCTTAGAAAAAAATATAGTAACTAGCAAGAAAAATTACATGTTCCATGAGGCTATAATATGGAATTATCTATCCCATACCACTTGAATATCTGGAAATGGACCCCTCTTGCCTCAGCCCCAAAAAAAATGCTAAAGATTCACCCCTGGTTATAATGCTGAGCTTTCCTTGAGAACAGCTTAGCAAAAACATGTAAGGGTACCTTTCAATTATGTCGACTACATTCAAGAAAATTGATCTGTTCCAAACCGGTTTTTCTGTCTATACTTGGAGATAATTAGCTTAGTCACAGTGAGATAAACTATATACAAGTATATTTCAATTAAATAATTAATATATAGATTTGGATAGGAATTTAATATACTACGTTCTGATTGGACTGCTTTCTGTAATATTCTGTTGTAGTTTCCATAGTTTTGTTTCTGAAATATTATATTTTCACGATATCTAGGCACATTTGATTAAGATTAACCTAGCTCCACTTCTTGGGCGTGGTCGATATATTTTATAGGTATAAAAATAAGAAATGTAAAAATGTCAGATGCAACCTCTAGGCGTAGGAGCAACAATAATTTTGTGGAGGTTGTCGCAACCGTCGTTTAGGAAGATCGAAGAACAGTAGGCTGGAGGTAGTTGTACCTCGATAACAATAAATATACTGATGAATCGTCACACCTAAGAGCCCTATCCAACATTTTCATGCTTTTGAGATGATTACCAGATCACTTTTCAAAGCTCTTCTCAAATGGAGTGTAGGAATGATAATATAGATCAGATATATCATAGCATGGTCAAATATGATGCTTTAAATCAATGGATTTTTATCCATTTTTTATTTTAATTGAGTCTGATCTGGGTTCAAGTTTTATCAAACATGCCGATTTACGAGAATTTGAGGGAAGGGATGAGAAATGTCAATTTCACAATCTAGGAGGATACTTTTTTATTTCTCTACTGATTTTTTTTTTCAATGGAATTACCGAAATAGTAAAGAAAAAATGAAAATACAAAACAAATTATTTTTGATCTAGGAGGGGGAAATAAATATCAGGGGGGCACCTCCCAACGGAATTTCTTGTATTTTTTAATCCTTTTTGTTTATATAATTCAATTTATGGATGTAATTCTTATTACGCAAGAATTTTAAGCGTTCATTTGGGCAGAATGTTAGAAAAGTTAGGTTCAAAATATGGAGCCTTACCCCTTAATTTCCCAATATTCAAGGGCAAAGATTTTATCAGCCACGGGATTAAGCGACTGTTTCATCCAGCCTTACTGTCTCTCACATACCTATAAGCTGGCTTGCTAGTCTAAATTAAGACATTTAAACAGGTTTCTTAGGTATATATAGAAAGATAAATCAGTTTATTTCAGAAGTCCAAGGGCCATATACACACAAAAATATAAATAAATAACAAGCAAGCAAGGATATTAAACAACACTAAAATTACAAGCACGCAAAGAACCAGAATACAACACGAAAATACCTAATTTAACGAGAAAAGAAATTAATCGCATAAACTTTTTCTTCTCACTAAGGATTTATCTGTATACACACCCACTGGAAATGTTGACATTGGTTCACTATTTTGCAGAATCCCAGGAAGGATCAAACAAATACCATAAAAATAATTTTCCTGTAAATCAAAGAGCACCGGGCATATTTGGAGAAAATGATACAGGTCTACATCCTCATCTTTACAAAGGGGACAAACATACCACTTATCAGGACCAACTATGTGGGGGTTTTTTTGGACATTTTTTGCCTGTTCTGGATTGGTATATATAAATATATATATATATATATATATATATATATATATATATATATATATATATATATATATATATATATATATATATATATATATATATATATATATATATATATCCCCAAGACAGTGAACCAACAAAACCTATTTGAATATTTCTGTCCTATATCTAATGGCCGTCTTCAGCAAAGAAAATAATAAATAATAACACACTTACAATAAAAGTTTTCGGTTAAAAGTCCATTTTTAAAATAGCCTTGATTTGGATTGGGATAATTTCTTATTGCGATATTTGCCTCCTCTGCAGCTAATATTGTTGTTCTTTTGGGATTGGGCTTGTTTTTATTCGTTCCTAGTTTTGTTTTATTTTGAATTAAATTATTTTCTATAATTAATTTTGTGTACATAGGGTTGAGTGTGTATTCACCCAAGTCTCAAGTTTTGGGATGCATTATTATTTAAGTGTCGTGTGATTTTGATTGCCTTGCGGACAGTTTGTTTGATTCCTAGGTCATTACCAATTAGAATTGTTTCGTCAAATAAAACCTAATGCTTTGGATTTTTTAAAATTTGATTTCTCAAAGCTGAATCGTAAAATATGGATTTATTTCTAGATTTTAATGCTTTTGCAATACTTACTTTGAATGGGGCAACACTCCATCTTATTTCTAAATATTGTATTTAATTGATTATTCGAACACACTGAATTTCCATACGCAAGTAGCAAGGAAATATGTAGATCTATTAAAACTGGGAAGAAATTGCAAAACCTTTAATTAAGACTGTGAAATCAATGTCCTAACTAAAAAATTTTATCCGTAATTCAACACATATCAATATATTTGCGTTTTACTTGGAAAATTTTTAACTCTTTGGAATTCGTTTAAAAATATGCTTTTTTTCATTAGTAAAACGTAAGAACAAAATGAGGGGAATTCATAGCCATGATTTTTTCTGACTTCAACTACAGTTTGAGGCAGCTTTCAATAAACAATTTCGTTTCTGATTTAGACAACGAAAAAAAATCTGGAGGGGCTGACTCTGTCTGTCAACTCTAGTTTTTAAAACAGAAAAAGCTTTAGCGTAAAGAGCGGAGCGATGAGGAGGGAACAGCCCCTTTCATATACGGAGTAATTTCTGCTCATTTTAACTTTTAATGTCGCTATTTACTTTCAGTTAAAAAAAACTTGTTTTTTTAATTCAATCTCTGAATCTTTTTGGAATTTACGCATTTTCTGATTTTGGCTTTCCACACATAAATAATTAAAACCAAATTTGAATATTAATTTATTTTTTGGCTAAATGGATTTTTTTAGTTTTGATAGGACGATTTTGAGAAAAAAGGAACGGGGGAGTAGGCCTTGTTACCTTCAAGTTTTTGATTACTGAAAAAGGCAACTAGAACTTTTTATTTTACGAACGTTTTTATCAGTAAAAATATACGTAACTTTCTAACGGAAATTAAAAGTTCTAGTGCAATTTTTAATTGACCGAAATTGGAGGGCACCTAAGCCCATTTTAAGACACATTTTTCTTCATAGTCACTGGATCAAAATTCTGAAATAGCAATTTTATTTAGCATTGTCAACAAACCTAAAAACTATGTCTTTGGGGACGACTTGATCCCCAGTTGTCCCCGTGGGTGGGGCTGTAAATTAAAAACTTATTCATGTGCGGAGAGCCAAAATCCAAACATGCATGAATTCAAAAACGTTCAGAAATTAAATAAAAAAATAGGTTTTCTTAACTGAAAGTAAGGAGCGACATTAAAACTTAAAACGAACAGAAATTACTCTGTATATGAAAGGGGCCTTTCCCTCCTCAACACTCCACTGTTTACACTAAAGTTTTTACTGCTTTAAAAAGTAGAGTTGAGAGAAAGAGTCAAACTTTAACATAAAGAGCGAGGCGTTGACGAGGGAATAGCCCGTTTCATATACGGAGTAATTTCTGTTCAATTCAAATTTTAATAGCAACAACAATTAGTTTGGCCTCCAATATTTTTTTTTACAGAATATGGAATATATGTAATAATTTACAGAAATTATTCCGTATATGAAAGGGTCTGTTCCCTCCTCAAAGCCCCGCCCTTTAAGCTAAAGATTGACTCTTTCTCTCAACTCTACTTTTTAAAACAGTAAAAACTTGTTAAAGTTTTTCCAAACTTTCGGCCAAACTTTTGGCAAGTTGATAACCATTCTTAATTTGGAGAAGGTTATTTGATATGCCACAAGAGCTATTATTAAACACATGCCAATTAGAAATGGGGGCGGAGACCGATTCCAGGAAATTATAATTTCCTGGATTTCTTGGATAATTTCCTGCGCAGAGTATTCCACGCGAACATAATATAAACAGTTCTCCTGTAATACCACTCAGTTATAATTCAACATGCAAAAAATATCTGTTGTTCCTCCTCATATTGAGTTTGGTTCTTGGTAAGCTTTCTGAAACTAACTTTCTAAAACTAACTTACATGTGTGTTTTACTTATATATGTTTGTGTGTGTGTGTCTTACCAGACAAACGCTGCACAATACTTCAATGTATCCTACTTACAAACATGTTATAACAGGGGACTTGTCAATAATAAAGCAAGATGATCTTCAAATTATAATGAATAAAGGGGCTTATTTCCGTCTTTCTCATCATCTGAAACCATCGAGTGTTCTTGATGGCTTGGAAAATGATTTTGATTTATTTATTGATAAGTGGTGTAAGAAAGAGAATAAAAATAAAGAGAGTTTTCAAAGTTGGAAAAATTTAATTATTAGTAGAATAATATTAGTAGAATATATTCTAACTTAAAAAATAGTAACACTAAATCATTATTTTATAATGCGAAGATTAAACAAGCAATTGCTAATCTAAAGAATGAATTTGTAATTGTGCCAGTGGATAAAGCTAATAATAATTTTGCCATAATTTGTCAGAAACTGTATTGTAATATCTTAAAAAGGGAGTTATGCACAACTAATGTTTACGAAAAGGTAAATATAGAGGAATTGAACAGACTGAAGAAATATTTTTTAAAAATTTTAATATTAAAATAAATGACAATGATAAAAAGTTCCCTTTCCTATATTGGACTGTAAAATTTCATAAGAATCCCCCTAAAAGGCGGTTTATTGCTGGAGCAGCTAAATGTCCAACCCGCATTGCTGCTACTGACCTCTCTTTAATTTTAAAGGAAATTGTAAATAAACTTAAAACCTATTGTTCTGGTATTAAAAAATTTTCGAATTTTAATCCATATTGGAGTGTTAATAATTCACTGCAGGTGATATATTCTTTAACAATGGTTTCAGCTAAAAGAATTGTGTCTTTCGATTTTGCGACAATGTATACTAATTTATCACTTAATTTAGTGTTTGATAATTTAAAAACTGTTATCAAGAAATCTTTCCGCTTATCTAGTAAAAGGTTCTTAAAAATAGACGCTTATAATAAAAAAGCTATATGGACAAATTGCTTTAATACTACAGTTAACTTGAGATGTTACAGCTTGGATATGATTTTTGAGTTATTAGAATTTGTTTTATACAATACTTATACAAGATTAGGGGGTGATTTTTACAAGCAAATTGTGGGAATTCCCATGGGGGGGAATGCCAGCCCATTTATAGAAGACTTGTTTTTAAGTCAACTAGAATATAAATATATGATGGATAAGAATAATCCAATTAATTTAAAACATGTTTTGTCAAATAATAAAAGATATTTAGATGATATTTTGGTCTTAAATTGTAAGGATTTCATTGATATTTCTAAAAATAAATATCCATCAGAGCTTATTCTTGAGCCTAGTCATGGCGCTGGTCATGAAGATCATTTCTTAGATTTAAATATTGATATTTGTGATAATAATAAAGTAAGTTTTAAAAAGTATAATAAAACGGATGATTTTTATTTTGTAGTGATTAGTTTCCCATTCTCTGAAAGTAATATACACTCAAATATCACATATCCAGTGTTTTTCTCACAGTTAGTTCGTTATGCAAGGATTTGTAGTAATTATATTGATTTTAAAAATAGATGTAAAATCTTAAGCCAAAAATTGATATCAAGAGGTTTTTCTGCAAATAAATTAACTTGGCAATTTAAAAAATTTAGTTTTCATTATAACGAACTTTTAAATAAATATCAAAAGAATTATTTAGAAATACTTAAAGAAATTTTCAACTAATTTTGGAGGTTCGAGAAATGTTGTCGCAGCGCCATTTATTTTGAATTGTGTTTCTAATAGAGCGGATTGTTTTTAAAAATTAGCCACATGAAAAAGATGAATTCTATAATTGTTTATTTCATTCAGGTTTTTTGCAATGTGTTAATATTTGTGATTTGGTAAATTTTATAATATTTAGTTTACCTATTGTTGCTAAAAAGAGGGATATATTAACAGTATAAGCTTGTTTTGGTTTTACTTGGTTGTTTTACATTTGCTGTTTTTTTTCTTTCATAGGCATGTATTTTGGGGGTGATACCTGGCACGGGGATGCCATGGATATTCTATGGTAGCCACAACACTGTGCTGGGTAGAGAATTTAAAGTGGCGAAACCCTATATAGGCCAGTGTATTCTCCTGATGATTCCTTGTGTTGGGTTGTTGCCTCTGAATTATTTGTCTATATTATTTTTTCTATTGTTTGGTAAATGACGACTTATGCTTATTGACGACATGACTGCCTGTCCATGGATTATTCTTTATGGTTGATTGTGTATGGCTATGCTGTTTGACCTCTGTGATTGTATGAATGAGTAGGGTTAAGGCCTCATTTAAGTGCTGGTCTATATTAATCAATAATTTCGAAAAACAGTCTTCCTTTTCTCCTTCTGTCTCTCTTTTTTTCTTTGTGTTTGTGCTGTTGCATTGGTGATTTCTCTTTTCATGATATATATATATATATATATATATATGTGTATATATATATATATATATATATATATATATATATATATATATATATATATATATATATATATATATATATACAAACTCTGAACTTTTATTAAACTTACCAATCAATTCTAAATAGTTTGGCAAAACAAAAAAATTTTATAATTGACAAGATAGAACAATTACTTAAGGTACTAATTGCACAAAAAGATTTTAAACAAAAGCATTTTTCCAAAGTAAATGATTTTCTAGTACCTAAGTATCTTGTCAAATAGCTTTTCAAGCGTAAAACCACCAAAAATCACCATAGATGAATGAATGAACCGAAAACACAGCAATTACAACAAATAACCAATTCGAGCTAAAAAAACTAATGGAAACTACCACAAAGAAGAGTAGGACCAACGGCCCTAAGCCTTTTAAAGATAAAAGCATATTTATAACTTTGCTGAAAAATAAAATATTTATTTCGGGCTATGTGTTTGTTTTTCTCATAAGATCAATAAAAAATAAGATAAATACTCAACAAAACAACCAAGATTACCGAAAAAAGCAAATGAATCTGAATTGACAGTTTAATATACACATTGATATTAATTACTGTGAGTCTTAATAATTTTGGATTTATTAGAGTTGAAAAAGAAAAAAAATGTTCAAAATATATTTTGTTTTAAGCGTAGTGCATTTTATGTTTTGGTCTTCAAAAGGTACAGGTGGCATTAGCCTTACATTTTATTTGTGGTCTCTGTTCGTTTTGAGATTGGCTAAGTTATTTATTGCTATTTTTGTTTGCTTTGTTCTCATGTGTTAATTGATTTGTTCAATGGTATATCTTTACTTTTCTTTGGAAAACTTCTTTTGCGGGAAAAGTTGTAACTTGTGTTTTGTTTTATTTGACATGGTCTTTCGTATTGGTAAAAAAAAGAGCTTTTTTAATCTTTTCGAATGTCCTAGAAACTTATACTTTAATTTTGTTTGAGTTTCAAACAGGTCGTGGTAACCAACTGTAGCAAGGAGCGACCCGGCTCAACTGAAACCGAAACTCTAAAAAACAGAATTTGAATACAAATAGTTACATAAGCATAATCAAATTTTAATGCTGATTTTAAATATATACTTACTTGTACTTAATTGTTCTTGTCCCGGGACCAGACGAGGACGCCTCACTCGGCATTTAGAAGATTGCGTATGGTTGACTCCCATTTGTTGCGATCTTGTGCCAGCTCTTCAGCACACCAAAGCCAGCAGCTCTCCCACTTTCAGCCAAATCTTCGAAATCCGCCAATGGGGTCGAGGTTGTTTTTGACAGTTGCCCATCAATTCTTTAATTGACCGCCCAGTCGCCTGCGCCAATCTGGCAACGGGGCAGCTAGAAATACTTGCTTCATGATGTGGTCATTGGGTCTTCTAAGCATATGACTAAGCCAACGCAGTCTTCTCTGTTTGACAATCGTGATGGCGGGTTCAAATTTACAGCAGTGGTGGCGCATATCAAAATTTGAGATTCTGTCAGAAAATCGAATCTTCAGGATTTTTTGTAGACAATGGTGGTCAAAGACTTCTAAATCATGGAGATGAAGCACCTTCAGTGGTCAGTTTTTTACTGCATGTAAGAGGACAGATCTAACAGTCGCTTTATATACAGAAATTTTTGTCTTCGTGCTAATCTCCCGCCGGTTCCACAGATGGTGGCGGAGTTGTGAGAGGAGGGCCTAGTGTTTATTCTGTTCTGTACGTCAAGGTCGCAGCCTCCATGAGGGTCTATTACTGAGCCAAGATAGGTGAAGCTATCGACTTTTTGCAAATTTTGTCCGTAAAGAACAAGCTGATAATCCGACTGTATATTTAGATCCATGACTTAAAAAAAGGGAAAAAAAAAACAAACAAAGAAACACGGATCCATGATCTGTCTTCGGGCAAAAAATACAAAATTCCACATTTTGCAGATAGAAGCTTGGAATTTCTATTACAAAGTTTTTTTGATACGCTGGAAATGATGGTGTGATTTTTGTTAAGATTCTATGACTTTTAGGGGTTGTTTCCCCCTATTTTCTAAAATAAGGCAAATTTTCTCAGACTTGTAACTTTTGATGGGTAAGACTAAACTTGATGAAATTTATATATTTACAATCAGCATTAAAATGCAATTCTTTTGATAAAGCTATTGGTATCAAAATTCTATTTTTCAGAGTTTTGGGTACTATTGAGCCGGGTCGCTCCTTACTACAGTTTGTTACCACGAACTGTTTGATAACTTATGCTACTAGTACCATCACTACTAGTACTTCCGTTGCTCCTATTAATATTACTGCTACTACCACTACTACACTCGGTAATCCTAAGAGTATTAAATTAAACGTCTTAGGGGATTATGAGTGAGCTTTTGAACTAAATCAAAACAGACTATGTACAAGCAGGTTATCAAAATAGCGTATTAGTAATATTTAAGGGAAGAATTAAAACTTTATTTTGAAGCTTTCTGGGTATTTTGAGAGAGATGCTAAACTGAGTCAAAACACACTATATATATATTGGCTATCAAAGCGGAGTATCAGCGATTTCCGAGCAATGCCATTGGGTATTAAGCTGAATCTCTCAGTGCTACTAATATTACTACCCATTTTGCTTGTACCAACTAACTGAAAATAGTGTCAGTGCATCCAGGTTGTCAAAATGGCACAGGCGAGAAATCTGCATCAAGATTATTAAGTTTTTTTTAACAAATTATAGATTCTAAGTCAAGATTTTAAGTGTTTTAGAAAAATCTTAACTGCCCGAAACAGTTAATTATTAAATTATAGTAACTGAAGTGCAAAAGAAAAGATAATTTGATAAATACATAAAAATTAAATAAAATATAAACTTATCGACAATGTAATATTAATATATTAGTAAATGTAATTTAAGTAAAGTATGAATTAAAATGCTGAGACTTTTCCCGAAGAGAAAATCCTTACCAAATCCTCATACTGGATAATTAAATGAGTTGGTCTGAAGCCAATGAGTCTAATGATATAAGTATTTCTTGTTTTGATGCAAGTTTAGGCTGTAATCTTTTCATAAAACCGCAGGCTTCAAAGCAAACACATAGCTTTATTTGAATATTATATTATATTGAACATTATATTAATATTATATTATATTATTATTAATATTATATTATTAATATTATATATTAATATTATAATATTAATATTGAATATTATATTAATATTTAATATTAATCTGAATATGATTGAAAATATTGGATTTCTGCTCAGCTCATGGTAGATACTAATAGTTTTACGATTCTTTTGGAAAAACACTCAAATCTTTCCAATAATTTAATGGTTCAAAGTAAGTTTAGTAACTTTATTATTTTGGCTATTGATAGTGAATTATAAAAGACGTCGCAGAAGGTAATCATAAGTGAGAAATCCCGCATTAAGGGCTACTGTGGCAGATTCTTGCACAATATCACTTCAAGCTTATATAGAAAAAAACATTCACCGGCACCACTGTAATTTTTTTATTGTTATTTTTTTTAGTATCGTCTGTTATGTTCAACCCAATCTGTACTAACACCATAAAATCTGTACTATAAATGAATTGCATTAAATACATAAAAATCTGAATTGTTTGAGCTCTTAGTTGATGCTAGCCACAACATTAAATCAGTAGTTAAAACCTGAAACTCTGATTAACGAATAACTGTCATGAACTGACCTTACAGTTGCAAACTTGGAAAGACCTCTTGACATTTTTCTTTGTCAGAAGATAGGGCTTAAGATGTAACTCTGATGTTTTCCAAACTGAAGTTGTTTGATTTCGCAGTTTAATATTTTAGAAAATCATTGGTTACAAAAAAAACACAATAAATAGCATACTGTTCCCTTTACTGAGTGGAATTACTTCTGGATTCAACTAAAGTTTTCCCACAGACACCGTTAAAACACATTAAGAAGCTAGATACATGCAGTCTTTTTGAAGTTAGAAAGGTTTTCTTTTTTCAGTTGGGGAGCATATTACGTTAGTTTTAAAATTTCAGACGAATTTTATTTCGTATTTTATTGAAATAAGTTTCATTTCAGACGACCTTGCTCATCTAACAAGTCCCTCAATTATTCCATTTAAATGTTACTTTTAAAATTAGAATTTCGTTTTAGGTTATTACTTCATTTGAGCGTTTTGTTGTTGTTGTTGTTGTTTTTTTCTAGGTTGACTTTTTTGTTAGACATGTTTTCACAGTATGTCGGAATTTGTTTAATACAAGATTTGTGTGTTTACTTTTCCTTGGCACACTAATTCATCACTTGACCAAGAACATTGTATTTGTTTACAATTGATATTTTAGGAATTTAGAATAAGTTGTCGAGAAAGCGTTACTTTTTCTTGGGTAAGGCAAGCTTATCATTTACGTTCTATAAGCTCATCATATGTTCGCCCTTAAAACTTTAGAACAAAGTGCAAGCACTTCAGTCAAAATCAACATAACTATGTTTATTTATAACAGGGTAAAATCTATGCATATTCAAGTTCTCAATTACCAAGCAAAGAATGATCTGTTATCACCAGGACATTCTGTATATTTATTCCTATTTTATCTGTAATGGCCTATTCTGAATGTATGGCATATATAATATTTACTCATACAGAGCATTTGCTTTCTTTCCTGTGTTGAAAGTAAATATGGCTAATTCAACATCATAAAAGGGATAGAATTTCTCAGTTGAACAGGTCAATTAAGACAGGAGATGAATTGTTTAGGTGGAAGAAAACTTCTTCTTATACCACGGGGCTAATATTTCTAGGTAATTTTCGGCGGTAAAAAGTTTTTGGAGCAGAAACTAAGATAGTGTAGTCACACAAATGACAGGGGATTTACAAGAAGATGACGAATACCTTGTTTTTTTTTGTGGTTGGACATCTAGACTTCTTATGACTCTTGTTTTCCAGAGTGAAGCCAAAGAGAAAAAAACAGGCAATTGTTCCTTCATTGGTAAAAAGGGGGCTAATTTTTGTCATGGAAAAGAAGGTTAAAGTTTCCTGTATGGTAGAAAGAGTGTGAGTTCTATGTCATGGTAAAAGACTCCCTATACTCCCTAAGCACTTTTACATTTTCCATAGTGAAACATGAAAGGGAAAGAGGTAATGGCTTCTTACATGGTAGGACTGGTGTCCATTTTCTGCCACGGTAAGAGACTCCCTGGTATCCCTCTATAGGTTTTCCTTTTCTATGATAAGAACAAAGAGAAAGAAAGAAACATTTTCTTGTATGGTAAAATGAGTGTCAATTTCTTCCAGGACTCCAAACATACGTTCTTGTTTTCCAAAGTAAAACCAAAGACAAAAGAGGTAATACTTTCCTGTAAGGCTGAAAGAGTGTCTATTTCCTCCCAGGGTAAAATGAATGCTTAAATTTCTTTAGTTTATGTCTTTGACGTATTTTTGAAAGCCAATCACGTAATTTTCTTAAACCAGAAAATATACGTGATTGGTTCTCTGATGTGAAAATTGTGCAGCTTTATGAATAATTGTATAGTATTATGCTATTTTTTACTCTATTATTAATCCAACAATATTTTACTATCTTTCAAGATTCTCTGCTTATATTAAAATCGGAAATAAAATATGATTCTTAGAAACGGCTAAGTATTAATTTACGCATCCATATGCATCTTAAACAATAAGCAAAAAATTAGAAATAAAGTTTTTATCGACAAGGCAGTAGTGAAGTCAGAAATAAATTTCTATCGAAAATGCTAGGCAATGTGCAATTATTGGTAATCTTAGGCACAAAATAAAATATTTTTTTTTTTTTTTGTTTATTTTTTTCTAACCTGTCATACAATATAAAAGTAAATAGAGACGGAAGACACGGAGAAAACCAAAAAAAAGCAAGAAAAAGAGAAAAAAAAAAGAGAAATTATAACTATAAGAACAATTTATAACGAACCTTTATAGAGTACCGAACAAACGTTTACATAAATACAACTTTGAATATCAAACAGTTCGTGGTAACGAATAGTAAGGAGCGACCCGGCTCAATAGTAGCCAAAACTCTAAAAAATGGAATTTTGATACCAATAGCTACATCAAAAGAATTGCATTTTAATGCTGGTTTTAAATATATAAGTTTCATCAAGTTTAGTCTTACCCATCAAAAGTTACGAGCCTGAGAAAATTTGCATTTTTTTAGAAAATAGGGGGAAACACCCCCTAAAAGTCATAGAATCTTAACGAAAATCACACCATCAGATTCAGCGTATCAGAGAACCCTACTGTAGAAGTTTCGAGCTCCTATATATAAAAATGTGGAATTTTGCATTTTTTGCCAGAAGGCAGATCAGGGATGCGTGTTTATTTGTTTTTTTTTTTCTTTTTTTTCCCAGGGGTGATTGTATCGACCCAGTTGTCCTAGAATGTTGCAAGACAGCTCATTCTAACGAAAATAAAAAGTTCTAGTGCCCTTTTAAAGTGACCAAAAAAATTGGAGGGCACCTAGGCCCCCTCCCACGCTAATTATTTTCCCAAGGTCAACGGATCAAAATTCTGAGATAGCCATTTTATTCAACGTAGTCGAAAAACCTTATAACTATGTCTTTGGGGACGATTTACTCCCCCACAGTCCCCGTGGGAGGGGCAACAAGTTACAAACTTTGATCTGTGCTTACATATAGTAATGGTTATTGGGAAGTATACAGGCGTTTTCAGGAGAATTTTTTGGTTGGGGGGAGGGGTTGAGAAGAGGAGGATATGCTGGGGGAACTTTCTATCGAGAATTTGTCATGGGAGATGAAAATTTCCATGAAGGGAAAGCAGGATTTACTAGCATTATTTAAAAAACATACAATTAAAAAATAAATGTGAAAAAGCTTTTTCAGCTGGAAGTAAGGAAAAGCAATAAAACTTAAAACAAACAGAAATTATTACCCATATGAGGGGCTCACCTCCTTCTAATACCTCGCTCTTTACGCTAAAGTATTTTTAGTAATTTCAACTATTTCAACTATTTATTCTATGGCTTTTGTGATTCAGGGGTAGTTCTTAATGAATTGGGATAAAATTTAAGCTTTAGTGTAAAGAGCGAGGTACTGACGATGGGGCGAATCCCCTCATATATGTAATAAAAACATGAGAATGCAAAAGTTCTTTACGTAAGCTAATTTATAAGTTACGGAAATCTTTTACCAATAAAAAGATTCGTAAAAAATTATAAGTTCTAGTTGCCTTTTTAATTAACCAAAAAATTGGAGGGCAACTAGGCTTCGTCGCCCGCTCTTTTTTTCTCGACATCATTCGATCAAAATTATGAGAAAGCCATTTAGCCAAAAAAAAAAGAGGCAAATTTCGTTTTGATTATTCCTCTGCGGAGAGCCAAAATCAAAACATGCATTGATTCAAAAACGTTCAGAAATTAAATAAAAAAAAAACAAATTTTTTATAACTGAAAGTAAGGAGCGACATTAAAACTTAAAACGCACAGAAATTACTTCGTATATGAAAGAGGCTGCTATCTTAACAACGCCCCGCTCTTTACGCTAAAGTTTTTTACTGTTTTAAAAAGAAAAATTGAGAGAAAGAGTCAAACTTTACTGTAAAGAACGGGGCGTTGATGAGGAAGCAGCCTCTTTCATATACGAAGTGATTTCTGTGCGTTTTAAGTTTTAATGTTGCTCCTTACTTTCAGTTAAAAAAACTTGTTTTTTTTAATCACTATACAAGAAAGGGGTACCATGGATGGAAACTAATTTTGCGATTGTGTTTAAAAATACATTTTGGTAGACCTATTGCTGGGTCGGCTATTTAGTAAATATAAATAGCAACGAAGACCACACTGCCTTTCCATATAAAAAAAAAACACAATAGGAAAATTTTCTTTCCAAGACAGTGGAATTCAATTCAGTGGATATTCCGACCCTATGTCCAAGGGCCGTCTTCTGTAAAACACTATAATGTAAATATATATATATATATATATATATATATATATATATATATATATATATATATATATATATATATATATATATATATATATATATATATATATATATATATATATATATATATATATATATATATATATATATATATATATATCAAAAGGACTTACATCAAAATGTGAAAATTAAAAATAAAAATGTTTTTGAAAAACTTTTTAAAACATTCTTACTTCAACGAAGTTCACCGAGTCCTGGTGATGGTTGCTCTTTTACGCCTAACATCGTCTGCTGTTAGAACGAGACTTTATTGGGCTAGTTCCGTCTCTTTTAGAACACTAGCTATAACACTAGGGCATCAACACACACTATTTTAATCTGAAAACCAAGCTGGTATGGCGGAACGCTACATTTCTCCTTTAAATAGTAATCAAAAGCTAAAAACACCCAACACCAAACAGCTTAAGAAGCTGTAGGTTTCCTAAAAAGGGTTAGATGCTTTTTGGAATCCACGAATGGTTGATGTTAGAATATTTACTGAGAAAAAGTGTTCCCAAGTTTAAATAAAAGGTTTTGTTTATCTGTTTTCTTGTTTTAGCTTAGGAACATTGAAGAAAATTTCGTAATGGCCAAATTTTTTTCATAACTTCGACGCAGTAAAGAGAAAATACTTACGGCTTTCGGATTTTATTAGACCTAATGTGGTTAAGGGGGTAAAATAAATTTTAATTTTGATTTTCTTAGTACATTAAGAAATTTCCCGCACCCTGTGTTATTGTTTTCGTATCTATTATTTCGGCATAGTTTTAGGCAACTTTGTGTTTTAACATCTGAAAAAAATTAAATTTTTTCAACATAATTTGTCTTATCACATAAATTGAAAAATGTACTAAGAATGATTACAATAAATAATGTTCTATGAAGGTATTTGCTATGATTTCCCCTTGACATAGTTTTGCTATTTTTCTTGCAATTTGTCCTGCTATATTTATGTGTTTTTTGCTATTCAATTTTAGTTTATGCATTTTTCCCATGAAAAATTATTGAAACAAATTGAACTTCATTTCCTGAATAGATTTACGGGAAAAACTATTTAATTTATTGGTTAAGACATCCCTCTGCAAAGGAAAATAAACTGGAAATTGATTAGCTAATCTCCCAGAAAATTATTATTCTTTGACTATATTAAATTTTTCATCTTTCAGGGTCACGCAATAACTAATAAGATCATTCGTGAATTAATCGTCAAAATCTCTAAACATAAAACAGAAAAGATGATAGACGAAGAGAGAAGAAGGCAAATAAATTTCTAATGGCTGTAATATGGGCATACCTCCTATTAATTTAGACAGAAGATAGCAAAAGCTGTATTGTCAAGAATCTGACAGGCTTGAGAACCTAAAATTTTGTATATTTAAAGGGTAAATTTATCCTTATATCGATTCAAATGGTCGCCCTCATCATATGCAGATGGAAAACATTTATTCCACTATAAAAATTGAGCGAAGTAATCCTATTAGAACAACAAAGATTTGTACAGGACATGCTTAAAGGAACTTATAGGTATAGCGGCAGAGCCTTGATATATATATATATATATATATATATATATATATATATATATATATATATATATATATATATATATATATATATATATATATATAGCCAATTTGTTTAAAATTACCGTTTTAAAAATTGTAATTTCTAAGGAGCAGCCTATAAAAGCTCCAGTGGATTCGAATGTACATATTGTCTAGCCCTTGGAAAACATGTAAACGTCTCGTATAAACAAATATTGATACGTGTCCAAGCGTATATAACGAAAGTGCTACAAGGATTATATTTAAATACGTCTAAGTTTTCCATTCTCAATCCGTTCTCAGCTAAACCAACATGTGTACCTGCTTTTTTTTGATTAAGCAAATCTGTCTTTGGTAAAATGATCTTGTGTCAAAGAACAGTACAGCCTCTTAACTTAATTTAGTTTTAAAAGAATGCCTTGGATTGTGTACAATGTGCTCTTAATAAAATAAGGTGTTAAAATGTTTGACATAAAAGCTATAAACTTTTTTTGGATATCATACCTGAATGTCATGCATAGCAAATGAAAAAATTTGAGATAACTTTTAAAGAAATTTTGTAAGGTTTTCCCAAAGGAAGGATTAGCAGGGCAATATATTTCCAGTGAAACTTTAATCTAGCTTTATAGCATTTAGTCAGTAAATAATTTGGTTACCTTTTTCTTTTTGCAATAAAATTCTCCGTCATTTCCGAGACTATCGGTGGACGTGTCATCGTTTTTTCCTGCCATTGAATAAATTGTCATTTTTTTATAACAGGTAACTGTCAGTATCAAATCTGAATAATGTGCTGCTGTTTTTTTCTTGTCAAGCAAAACAAACGACGACCAAATCACCGAAGGATTCGTGCATTGAGCTGATTTTTTTGTCTTTTTTCTCAGTTTTCTGTACTCACAGTTGAAAAACTTGTTTTAGTAGACTTTAATTTCTGATCATTAACTAGATCATGCTGGGAAATCCGCCTTCCCCCGAGATGGTTTGAGGCACCCATTTTCTCTCCCTACTTTGTAACAACCCAGTGACACTCCTAATGCAACAGCTGACAAGAAATTATACCTCACTGTACACAATAGCATCAAAAATGACCTGAATCCCCCCCCCCGAAAGCAATAATAAAGGCGTAGATTTAAATAAACTTGAAAACTAAGATGGATTAAACAACAAATCTCAAAAGCTCATTTAATTTCCATCTGAAAGTTCAATGACTCTTAAAAAATTAGTCCATTGAAACATACTTCTTTTGGTAAATTAACTCCAGCCTCCCTACACAAAGACCTGTCACCTTTCGTAAATAAACTGTGTTAAGAAACAAATCAATTAAGGTAAATAAAAGATTAAAATAGACACCAGAAATATTTTTTGCAAGAAGTAGGGAGTTGTGACTTTGCACTACCCTTGTTGACTTTACCCACATTTTGCATGAAAAAATCTTGCCATAAAATTTTACCCCCACTGAAAATTACCCCGGACAATTCCATATATAAAATTGTGTATCCAAAGAAGAAGGAAGGCAAATGAAAGAATACCGTAGAAGAATTTATGAAGATTCTTCCCAAGTAATTTTTCCCACCGAAAATTCCCCCTAAGAATCCCCCTTCCATAGAAATCTCCATCGCAAAAATGTCCGTATATTTTCCGATGCTATGACATCGGTAATAAGTTTTTTCGATAGCCTATATGTTCATTAACTTCTTAAAATTTTCATCTTAATGCTTTTAGCCTTACAAGTAGTTGCAATAGAATTAGTAATTTAAGTAACGGTAGTAGCAGTAGGAGTACTAATAAATGTAGCAGTTGTAGTAGTAATGGTAACAGCATGCACATAATACCTTTTGGTCAACTGATCTTCCCCTATAAGTAATCTCTGAAAAATTCAATTGAATATTTAAATCGACTCATGAGATACACTCATTTGACAATGTGCATGCACATAGTGTCTTTTGACTCGGCTCAAATGTACCCTCAATATTGTAAATGTAGTATTGTGATAGTACTATTAGTAGCCGTAGCGGTAATAGCCGTAGTCGTGGTAGTGTGTGTCATCAACATATACTATATATAAACAATGAACGAATTGCCTAATTTCCCCTGAGGGTTTGTGGAGGGTTGACATCCCAAAATATAACTATTAAACCTTTATTTATTACATTCATATTTTTACCAGCACAGAGGGGAAAAAGGTGAGGCAGGAAATCACGGGCCTTGCCAGGGAATTCCTAGGGATGGTTTATAGCAAGTACTCCCAGGAGTTTTTTCCCCAATTTTTAATGGTATTTTTCCTGTTTTGATATATAAAATGTATAAATGTGTTTAAACAAGCGTATACAATTTATTTAAACATCAGAGAACACTACTGTGAGGTCTTGATGACTTCAGCCATGTAGAAGACCAAGTCTTATTTAACTTCCATCCACATTAACAATAATACCCGTCTCTGTCCACTCGAATTTCTTCAGTAAAATTATTATTAAGAACTTGTTTAACAAAACTAATGTTCATCAAAAATTCTGACTAAATAATCAAATCTTATCCAACACTTTACTTACAATCCAGTATTTGAATTCTCATAAAGAAAAGTGAAAACGCGGTAAGCTACAAACAAATTTACAATTGTGAGCATCCACCTTAACAGCAATCAATAACTTTCAATTCCCCGTCTAATGAACATCTTGAATTATCCAGGGGGGAATATTGGTGGGAATTATCAGGGGGAAATTTGCTGAGGGTGAGAAATGACGCGAGGGAGTTTTCCACGAGGTGGGGGAGGTAATTTCAAGTGAGTGTTATATGCGGGAGAGAGGTTTTCGGGGGATTTTACCTCGGAGGAATAAGCCAGGAGGTTTTTTCAGGGGCAATATGCCGAGGGAAATACGCTGGCTCCCCACTTAGACAACCTGTGTCTTCATTACCTTGTACATTTTCGTTTCTGAACAACCATACTCGGGCCAGATATATTATATATCTGAGAAACATCCTACCAAAGAGACACATACAGGAGGAATTTACAAAATAAGTAGCAGCAAAAACGCACCGTACGTTTATTTATCGATTTTCTTATATGAGTTTTTCAACGCCGCAAAATTCTCTCCCTATATTTTGTGAGTTAACAAAAATAGCTGTTAGATATATGGGATGTACGTAGATTTAGTTTCAGCAAGAAGTTTCCCCGCAAGCTTTGCTTGTAGAAACTATAGATTCCTGGTATAGAATAGAAATATTTGACTGTTCTTTTCCTAGAGAAGCATCAGAGGCTATAAAGATTTGCAAAAAACTTAGCAAACGTTTTTCATATGCAACAAACATACCCGTTGCGTGTTGCTGGAATCCAAAAAGAAAGGAAACTCAAGGAGGAATCCACCAAATAATCCCCCCAATGAGAGTCACCTCTTTGAAGTCGCCTCTTCATCCAGAGAGAATTTCCCCTAAAAGTTCTCTTCGCCATAGAAAATGCCCACTCCCACATATTTACAACTTCAAAGAATTTAAAACATTATACCCCAGAAAACTACCATCATGCGAATTTAAATCATCCAAGAAAATTCCTATAGAAAAAAGCCAGTGGGAAATTCCACCTCCGTGATATTTTCCTATTCTACGACAATTTTCTTACTGACAATTTTGAGTCTATTACTCAAAAAACACGATAATGTACTGAATTCATAACATGTTGGCTAGATAAAGTTGTTCTATAAAATAGATTTTTGATAAATTACTTTTTTTACAAATGCAGAGCGTTGGAAACCTACTTTTTAATTTCAAAGTATTTGAAAAAAATTCCCACCTAAAAGTCTAACCACAGACAATTCTTCCCAGAGATTATTCCCCCCCTATCCAAAGCCCCCTCCCCTCACAAAATAATCTCTGGAAAATTGCTGTCCCTAGCAAGGTGGAGAGCTCCTACCTCCAACAAGGTGGAAAATTCTCCCTTGACAATTCCCCTTTATTACGGATCCGAGTATATATGGACGAGTAAAATAGGACAATCAAATTACTCTATAATGTACTAAATCTATTTTACAACTTTTTTCACATTTTCGTCAAATGTCTTACTTTGCACAATAGAATTTATCCGAGACTGAATAAAACTGTCCCTTACCCTACGTTCAAATAGAATATCTAATTAATTTAAGGGCTTGTATTTTCAAAGATATAGTTATTAGACTGTTTGGCTTTTTTTGAACAAAGGGTTAACGAAATCGATCAGTGTTGGGAAGAAGACCTTCAGGGCGATTGGGGAGGGACTAGCTGCCCCTCAGTAACTTTCAAATATTCCTCTGAACCTGCAATGGAAGTTTCTACCTATTAACCCCAGCCGTCCCTAAGAAAATGTTGATAAACTTTTTGACAACTATTATGTTTGGTAAAGTGGCAAAGAAATTTAATCTTTACTTGTTTCTCACCTGTGCTTACACTTTTAGAAGCGTAAATTTCAAAAGGACAATATCTTAGATTATCATAAAAAGCATTAATTTTATGGAGTCAAACAAAGTGGGAACTGAATGAAATGGTATGAAATGAATTATCAAAGTTTATCAGGAATAGACTTATATTACTACTAATACTACTACTACTACTACTACTACTACTACTACTAAAAACTCACTGCAGCACCAAGCCACCTGAGGCCAACACAGCTACGCACGCTCCTCTTCCAACCTAATCTTTTTAAAGCCTCCCTCTTTACACCCTCCCAGGAAGTTCCCATTTCCTTTAAATCTTTATTTATGACATCATCCCAACCCACACAAGGACGACCTGCTTTCCTTGTAGCCGCAGACGGTTGGCCAAAAAGGAAAATCGTCGGTAATCTGTCATCCTTCATCCCTAGAACGTGGCCAAGCCATCTCAACCTTTCTTTCATTATAGCCCTAGAAATAGCCAAGCCATATCAACCTTTTTTTCATTATAGCCTAATATACTTATATTAGAAATATAATATCATTTATTTGGGAGCAACACTAAATGGATACAAAATATGATTTATTAAGCTTTTTTTCATAGCTTGGAACGTATTTTATTTAAACCAGCGCATTTGAGAATCAATCAGAATTTTGTATTGTGGCAAACATTAAGATCTGTAAGTTTCGGCAATCTATAACCTAACTTGACAATATTTTATACTCTCTCATGCACACTTCTGACAATCAGCGTGCATATAGTGTGTTTTGAATTTCTTTAATATCCTCCTAACCCTTTCTTGAAAGTAAAAATAGCCACAGTTGCTAGTAATTGCAGTCACAGTCAAGAGTAGACACGGCACAAAGCAGTCACAGTCACAAGTAGTTAATAGTTACAAGCAGTCGCAAACCACAGTTACTAATAGTCGCCATTACAAGTAATCTTGTTTTCAGTTGCAAGCCTTTGCAGTGGCAGTCACCTGTAGTTGAAGTCGCAATAGCAGCAGTAGTAGGATTGGCCCTGACGGCTAGTTGCCGTTACAAGTCATCTTAGTCGCGAGTAAGAGCAGTCGCAAGTATTTGCGGTCGCATACTGTTGGAGTTACAGCAGCAGTAGCAGTAGTAGTAACCCTGGAAGTTTCAAGTTAAAAACCGTACCTTTTCCTAATATATTATAGAAATTGGAGAAGCTCATTTTGATAACTTGGACACACATAATGTCTTTTGATTTATGTCAACATATCTCTCAATGTAACTATTTCTTACCCTGACACTTTTTTCTTCCCGCCCTGAGCCTTCTTGGAGACACCCAGGATAAAGCTTCCCCCTCCATAGTGATATTTTCGGAATACAAGAAGTGAACAAATTACATAATTAACATTTCTAGCCCCAGAGAATGTTGAGGAAAATGACATCCCCAGAGGTATAATTGTTAGACCTTTTGATTTTTTTTCACATAATTATTTTTTAATATTTCAAATAGTGTAGTGGGAGAGGTATCTAAAGAGAGTGAGTGGCTGGTATCTCTCTGATCGCTCTTTAACATCCTCCCAAATATGCACTGATAGTTACAACCTAATACTGTCTGCCATTCCTTAGATATTTTTGTCACGCCCTTCTGAAAACCATCCCAATTTCGGCGTTGTTTGACTGCATTTGACATCCTCCTCAACATTTACTGGAAGTTTCACCTTAATACCCTAAGCTTTTTTAGAGACCCAGGATTAAAATTGACACCCTTTTTCTCAATAAATGGCAATCTAAAATCATCTAGTGACGAAAAAATATCATCAATAAGAGACGTGTGCGTGTCAGTAACTAGGGTTGGTATACAAACTGAAGGTAGAGTTCCCAGCGAGAGCATCATCGACAAAAAATCAAAAGCTGAAGCAAAATAATGATCCAGCAGGTTGAGGTTAAAATCACCCATAAGGATTAGTTTATGGGGATGTTTTTGGACTGAGTCCAAAACTTCTTCCAGAATTCTAAAAACGAAGGAATAGATTCACTGGGGGACCTATAAATAAGGCCCACAGCTAAATACTTACGCATTGATTTAATCTCAATAAAAAGAGATTCAAAGATTCCTTCCTTATTTCTGCTCAAATCACTTTGGACATTATTTGTAAGACAATCAGCAATATAAAGGACAAGGCCATCTGTTTCCTATTCAGCCTGTCCATCCTATATCCCATAATATTTAAAAGGATATCCTTTTTCGATTCTAGGAAAGTTTCATATAATCCTATAACATCAGGAGTTCCACCACTGACGATCAATTTTAGCTCATCAAAAGACGAGGAAAGTCCCTGAATGTTAAGCTGAAGCACAGAGGAAGCATCATCACGTTTAGAGGAGGCAGTACCATTTAAATGCGAAACATACTTACTTTTATTACCCGAAAGAATCAATATTCTTCAGATTTCTGCTTCCAATTGAATTATTAATTATATTTTCAATATCTAAAGGTTTTTTTTGTAATTCAATTAAGCGTTCCCCAGAGAGTTGATACCAACCTGGTCACCGGTAGAAATCGTCAATTTACTCATGGTGGATGGCAGTTCCGCTCCTTGACCAAACCCACCAGACCAAAGGTATAAGAAAAAATATAAGGAAAAAAATAGTATAATTGAGGTAAGGATAAATACGAAAAAGCAGGGAAAGAGAAGGAAAAAGAAACAAGGAAAAACCAAGAAATTAACAAATAATCAGCACTGGTAATTTAATCGCAAAAGAACCATGTATATGCCAAGACATGAAATTTATCACAAAAGTCATTGGCTCACGGTTTTACGGTTCTTTGGGCAGTTAATGCTGTAGCCCGTATGGCCTGGAGCTTTACAACTAACACAAAAAGGACTGTTCTTACATGGGGATTCAGATGTAGACTTGTGGTCACTAGCTCCGCATTTTTAGCACAGGGTAGTGTTTGTGCAGTTTGCTACAAGGTGGCTAGTCATATGGCAGTTAAAGCATCGATGAGGCAAAAACACAAACTCCTGGGTAGCAAGTCGCTCATAACCGATTTTCACTGATTCTTCAAGGAACTGATCTAAGTCATTTCTTGACTTGAAATACACTTTGAATGTGTGTGACGCACCACAATTAGCTGTTTCGATGCATTTTGGGATTAATTCCTTCAGTGACGAGTCGACTAGTTCGTCCGGTACTTGTTTAAAAACAGCAACAAAAGCAGGCTCCTTAACTGTAGCATTTAGAGTGGGGTAAGAACCCTTTACCTTTTTAATAGTTAGACTAGCGGTTTCTTTAGACGAGACGACAAGTTTCCATTCATTCTTGCCACAGCATAGCTCAGATACATCGCAGCCAGGGCTAGGACAAAGACTGTCTATAAATACTTGGCGCTCAGTTGGGCCTTTTGGCTCTTTTGGAGGGTTTTTTAGTATTACAGCATACGAGGGTTTAGGCATTGAGTCATGACTTTGGGGCAAGACCAGTGACCGGTCAGAGAGGCTATTTAAAGGTGAGATATGTTTGTCAGAGTGCTGTCCAATTTACACGATAACTCATTGATCTTGGATACAACTGTGGAATTTACGGCCTCTCCTATAGTTGGGACTTCACATGGACTAAGAATAACAAATTTTGGGAATTTTAGGTTTTGCTTGGCAGTAGCAACTAAAGTTTTACATATGTTAAGAATATTATCTTCATCTTTAGAGTGAGTCACCATTTGGGTTGTAACACTTAGTTTGGCATATAGAACTTTCTTTGCTTGGATATTGGTATCGCGATCAAACAGTTCATGGTAACGAACTGTAGTAAAGAGCGACCCGGCTCAATAGTAACCAAAACTCTATAAAATGGAATTTTGATACCAATAGCTACATCCAAAAATCGCATTTTAATGCTAATTTTAAATGTATAAGTTTCATCAAGTTAGTCTTACCCATCAAAAGTTACGAGCCTGAGAAAATTTGTGTTATTTTAGAAAATAGGGGAAAACATCCCCTAAAAGTCATAGAAGCTTAACGAAAATTAAACCATAAGATTCAATGTGTCAGAGAACTCTACTGTAAAAGTTTCAAGCTCCTATCTACAAAAATGTGGAATTTTGTATTTTTAGCCAGAAGGCAGATCACGGATGCGTGTTTATTTGTTTGTTGTTTTTTTTTCCAGGGATGATCGTATCGACCCAGTTGTTCTAGAATATTGTGAGTGGGCTCATTCTAAAAGAAATGAACAGTTCTAGTGCCCTTTTTAAGTGACCAAAAAATTAGAGGGCACCTAGGTCCCCTCCCACGCTAATTTATTTCCCAAAGTCAACCGTGAGATAGCCATTCTATTCAGCGTAGTCGAAAAGCCTTATAAATATGTCTTTGGGGACGACTTAATCCCCCACAGTCCCCTTAGGAGGGGCTAAAAGTTACAAACTTTGACCAGCGCTTACATATAGTATATGCTGGATATGCTGGGGGAACTTTCATCGAGGAACTTGTCATGGGGGAAGAAAATTTCCATGAAGGGAGCGCAGGATTTACAGGATTTACTTAAGGTTTTTTACTGTTTAAAAAAAAGAGTTGAGAGAAAGAATCAAACTTTAGCGTAAAGAGCGGGCGTTGATGAGGAAGCAGCCCCTTTCATATACGGAAGTAATTTCTGTTCGTTTTAAGTTTTAATGTCAGTCCTGGCTTTCAGTTTAGAATTTTTTTTTTTATTTAATCAAAATAAGCGACAGCTGTCTTTTGGATAAACTCTTGCCTAACTCTATCAGTTAGAGATCGGCTTAAAAAGTTCAAAACAGGATTCAAAATTAATTTGTCTTCCATCTTACACTGACCAAATGCTTTCTAAGATTAACCTACCTCACTCCTTTACTCCACCTTCCTCTCTTTTCGTCTTCATTCCTCTCCCTCTATTCCCTCTCTCCTTGCATTCAATTTAAGTCCACAGAATATCAAATATGTGAAATCAATAGATGTTGACACCTTGATAAACCGTCACACAAGTTTTAATTAAAAACTGTATTTTCCCAAATACTGCTTTTCCAGCAAGTGGGATTAAAATTCATACCTTAGACTCTCAGTTATGTGAAAATGAAAAGTAATCCGATTAGTTTAGATGTTGACACCATGAAAGCTAGTTCAGTACTGAACTATTCAGTTACCATTCAAAAGGGTGATTGTATTCAATTTTTTACTGAAAGTATTATCAAAAGGGTTTTGGATACAGAAATAACAATTTTAGAGTCAAAATATAAGGTTTGATTTCATTTTATAGTTACTTTTAGCACCTGAGCAGTTGGCACTTTGCATATTTTCCACAAGTATTGACAGTTTTTGAAATCTAAGCGTGAAACAGAACGTAAAAATTGATTAGGAATATATTTACAATTGGAAAATGAATATAATTTGTTAGAAGGAGCCTATAAACTAGAGAAATGTAAGAAATGGAAGTTATTAACCTTTTCTAATGACTTGTGACGTATCTCGTACAAACCAGTGCATTTTAGAATCAATTAGGATTTTTTAGGGTGAGAAATATTAAAATCAATCAATTTTGACAGTCTCTTATCTAACATTTGCTTTGAACTCATAAAGGTCATGGATATTTGCTTCCACTATTGGGTGTAAATTGTGTTTGTTTTTATTGATGTCTTTTAGTTTTACTGCTGATTATGGACACTGTATATGTGTCCAAAATATCCAGTTAAAAATTTTAAATTTGTTTCACTGTCGATTAAAAGGTTTCATCCCTATTTTGAACTGTTATATTCTCTTTAGAAACACATTTACTAATAGCAGTAATAGTAGTAATACTACTACTAATAGTACTAATACAGTAACACATGTTTTACTTTAGTAATACACACTGATCAATAAAATCAAAAGCCGTTGACTCCTTCAGCCATAATTAAGTGAAATTCTTCTGTAGTAGACCAACATATTTCTCCACATTGAAAATGGCTTTTATTATCGCTCCAAAAATTTCATCAAATCTCTACCAAAGTAATTTTTTTATTCCTTTTAATGTAATTCATTGTTAAATATGGCCCTTTACTGTGTACCATTCACTAAGGCATTAACTGAAACTTCTATTTCATTTTTAGGTTCAATTATGGCTGGAACGAAAAGAAAACATCGTTCTAGTGACGATAATGCAAGAGAGAATTCTGGTAAGAACTTAATTTCTATATAATTATTTAGTATTTGCATCAATATATATATATATATATATATATATATATATATATATATATATATATATATATATATATATATATATATATATATATATATATATATATATATATATATATATATATATATATCAAACAGTATTTCAAACGTATTTCAAACAGTAGGTTGTACGAAAAATATGGTTCAATCCCGCTTTCTAGGGCTATAATGAAATAAAGGTTGAGATGGCTAGGCCACGTTGTACGGATGATGGATGACTGATTACCGAAGATTGTCCTTTTTGGCCAACCGTCTGGGGCTACACGGAAAGCAGATCGTCCTTTTCTGGGCTGGGAGGATGTCATAAATAAAAATTAAAAGGAAATGGGAACTTCCTGGGAGGGTGTAAAGAGGGAGGCTTCAAATAGATTAGGTTGGAGGAGGAGCGTGCGTAGCTATGTTGGCCTCAGGCGGCCTGCAGTGAGTTATTATTATTATTATTATTATTAGTAGTAGTAGTATATATATATATATATATATATATATATATATATATATATATATATATATATATATATATATATATATATATATACTATATCAAGTCTCTTAAAGCGAACAATATCTTTGAATAGATTTTAGTATGAAAAGAAATTAAATTGCATGAAGATTAAAAAGCTCGCAATTACAAAAATATTTATATACATTTTAACAAGGGATCACAACAATTCAAAAACTCAGAAAAAGAAAAGCAAAAGTTTGAAGCTTAGTTGAAAACGTTGTTAGAAAAACATCATTACCGAATTTCTTTCCTAATTAAGTATAAGTAATGTCTTTTGAAGACATAAAAAACTTCAAAGATTATTTTTAAACTCAGTTCAGAATCGCTAAAGTTATTAAGTAAACTTCTAAAACGGTCCATGAACAATTATTTTAATGTTTCAGCTCAAATTAGAAAAATTCACGAAAATTTTAAAGCTATTTTTGGTTTGATATAATAAACTTGATACGTGATTAAGCTTACAGGTTTGAACGCATCCAGTTGTATAATGTCAATAGAAAGGCCCAAAAAACAAAATTTGCAATTATCACAAATGACAATTCTTTATTTTGACAAGGGATTACAACAATTCAAACACATTAAAAAAGAAAACCAACAGTTTCAAAAATAGTATATAGAAACATAGTACAAGCTCAGACAGAGTTGACCTAGCTTTAAATGGGTACCTGAGGAAATCTGGGGGGGGGACACCGGAATCGTCAGTTAATTTAACCCAACCAAACATTGGGCTCCCGGTCGAAGGCTTTGAATCAGGAGATCGGTACCTGCACAACGCAGACCCTTGGCCTACATTCGATTTTTTTTTTTTTTTTTTTTTTTTTTTTTTTTTTTTTTTTTTTTTTACAGACGGATGGCCAAAATACTAAATCTTTGAAAATTTTTTTTTATTCATAATCTATAAAATATGTCCCTCCCATCTCAACTTTTTTCTAATTATAGCCCTATAGAGTGGAGTCAAATCATATGACTCATAGAACTTTCTATTTGAAATAAGGTTAGTCAGAACTGTATATTAACAGCTTAAAATTAAATATCATGTTGATAAGCGTTTTGGGATACAAAATAAAAAATTGTGTATTATTTTTTTTTTCGTTAAATGTTTTTATTGGAAGCATTGTAGTTTGTTATTCATAATTTGTTATACATGTTTTTATTTCATTCATAATCTCTAAGCCGTAATTATCACGTAAAAAATAATAGTGGAAAAAATGTTCTCATATTTTTCGTATATATATATATATATATATATATATATATATATATATATATATATATGTAGTCGTTAATTCCCAGCCTATCACCCGGCCATTTCAGGCTTTCTTTTTGGGTATTTAGGGGTAGGAGGGTAAGGCGACTGAATATTGTTTGCCAAAGGTTTTTCTTCTGATTCTTACAAAAGATTATAGGCTACAACTTGTGTCATTTTTTTTATTTGTCGTTCAATAGGTTCTTTTGCTTGATTTATTAAAATTCTTTCAAGAAGTTTTTGCATAGCGAGAAAAAAAAGTCGGGATTAAATAGTATTAATAAAAAAAAACGGTAATTGAATGACTCTTGATATCCAGACCAGTATATATTATGCTTACAATATGTTTCATCTTTCAGTTTTTGTTCTTCCTACTTTTGAGGAACAAGTTCCGAATATAACTGTTTCAGTTGGAAGAGATGCTTCACTGCCCTGTGTCGTTGATAACTTGGGAAATTATAAGGTACTCATATCTCTGTTTCTTTACCACCAAAACATAAATTATTTTTCGCAAAAAGTATCTCTATTACCTGGAATTCTAAACACTCGTAATTTTTTCTTCGTAACTTATAAATAGGCCTATTTCAGAAAAGGTTGAATGATCATTGTCACGGAACTCGTATAAATGGAGATACTGAGGTTCCTAACATAGTTTCACGTAAAACTGCTTTT